>NC_070630.1:5129435-5316390 GCF_947347685.1 Pleuronectes platessa | reverse complement strand
TTGCTTTGTTTTCAGTTTTGCTTCCATCGCTTGTTGGAATCATCACCAAACCCTAACCCTAACCCTATCCTCCAGAAAAACTCCTGCTGTGTTGCATCACCCGAAGCAGACATGACCCTATGGGTTTAACCAGGGGGCTCGCTGGAGAAACTCCAGAGAAAGTATTTAACTCTGAGATTATCTGGATTTCAGGGGCTTTCTGATAGCAGTTTGAGTGTCATATCTAAATGATCATTTCTGTAACTTCCCACACAAAAGAGAATAACTTCCTGAATTACATCGCCTTAAAACAGCAGATGCATAAGAACAAGAACTTTGTCTGAATCCAATTCACGTTAAAGAAACTGCCAAATATTATTAAAAAGTCTAAAAACTGTCTGACACAAGGAGCCTGCTCAAATATTAGTCAGTACCAAAGATGCACCGGGGTTCAAACCCCAGCCCCGAACACTGATCTGCTCCACACAGGAGCTGAGAGCTTTCACAGCATCATTACTACTAACAAGCATCTGCAAAACATCCTCCTCCAAAAGCCTCCGTTTGGGTCCCACATTTCCCTGACCACACACAGAAGAAGCCTTGGCGTCTGCATCTTTACCCCTGGCCTTGTTTGTATTTGAGCTTTTCTGGTTTACCACCTTTTTCCTCCCCTCTCACCTGTTTCATGAGTTTCTGAGGTATTGACTAATCCCTACACTCCGCTACCTTCCAAATCAAACCTGGTTGTTCGCCAACATTGATCTAATTGAGAGCAGGAATAGAAGGATCTGACCACATGGCCGGTAAGTGAATGCACCACTCTTTCCATGTGCTCGTTGGGCTCAGTAACATTCTTCTCAGCCGTTATTTCAACTGGCAGTCTGTGCAGCAGCATGGCTGCAGCGGGAAGAGGGGGGCTGAGGTTGCTGGCAGACGAAAGCGATGCATTCCTTGTAACAGTGAAGTTGTGGATATGGAGACGATTTGCTCAGCGGTTGAGATATTCTAAGGCAGTGTATATATAGGGCGTGCTTTTTCTTGGAGGAGGCACTTTTCTCGTGAATGAAATTTGCAACATGGTGGCAACTGAGTATCAACCATTACAATACATCAGATTAATCGTTAAACAAGATAATGCTCTGTTGCCCTTTGTTTGGAATCTTCATTTCTGGTTACTGATTTTCTTTTTACCGAGCAATCTGTCGCCGAGTGCCTGCTTTCCAGTCTGGTGGCTCCCGACGGGCAGCTGGAGACTGGACGAATGATTTAGCACGGATTTGCTTTGGAACCGAATGAATATCACGAGCAGATGATGCTTCCTGATGCCCAGCTTGTTCGGCGGCACCAACTGCCGCGCACATGTGCAGGGGGGACCATGGGCTGCGAGAACAGAAGGCCTGGCAGCCCTGGTCGCAGCGAGCCTCTCGGTCTATCATCCCTCTCCCATCCGCCTCGTTTCCAAAGGAGCAAAGAGGCAAAGGGAATATTTGTCTCTGTTTATAAAAGGTCACACAAACGTGCTCATCTGGAGCCGGAATAAAACGATGTGACCGCGTGACGCTGAAGGCACAGACACCTGCAGCCTGACCTCACTGTGTCGGTAATTCAAACCCGCTTTTTTCTTGCATCATCAAATTGGTTAATCCCGGGCCTGGTCGGGCTGGGACCCTCAAGGAAGTGTGTTTCCGTCTGCAGGGAGGCCGGAGCATCCCCAGACAGGCTGATGTTCTGCTCTCACCTGCTCCGATCCACGTGTCACCGCTCCGCAGGGAGGTGAGGAGGTGTAATCGGATCACGAGGGGGGACAAGGCAGTGTGGGAAAGGGGGACGGGTAAGAGATAAGAAGCCACATGGACACGGACACGGGACAAAAGGAAACGAAGGGACAGGAAGAGTGAGGGAGAGCTAACCCCACAGAGTCAGAGATGTTAGAGGAAGGACCAAACAGCTGGATCCAGCTGCTGAGTCGAAGCCGTGTCACAGCTGCCAGAGGCCGACTGTCCCTCTGGAGACTCAACTGTTTTCTTTCCCTCCTTCGCCCTCCTTTCACTCTACACTCACACTCCTTCAGAGAAACTTCTGACGTCTGCCTCACCTGCAGCAGACGGAGCGAGCAGACAGAGCGTAATGAAATTTCTTGGTCCTGCGGGAGAGATACATAAGCCCATCTTCCCCTCTCCGCCAGATGTGGGCAGGAAACCCCCCCCCCCCCCCCCCCCCCCCAGCAGGCGTTTTATCTCTCAACTTTGGCTTCGCAGTCAACAATCTGCGCGGCTGCATCACCGCCTGCACTGACCTTTTACGGTCACCCTGAAGTCATGTAAACACAGCTCGCTTTACCTCAGCACTCGCAAAGCAGACTGCAACCAATAAAGAAGCCTTACGACATGTTTGAGCAGGTGAAAGTTTCAGGACATATGCTGAATTTAATGGAATTTAAGTTTAATGGTGTATTTTAACGATAAATAAGTACAAGAAAGCTTTTTAATATTCCAAAGTAATCGCTATTTAACATAACAAACTTCTGCTGCTGCTGCTGGAAGCTGCTTTTCTCTACTTTATAATATTTCAAATTGAATATGTTTTGTATTCGGTCTTGTATGTCTAATATTGTGGCAATTTGTTCAACTTCCTGCTGCAGCCGTAGAACAAATCAAGCTGTAACATTTTCACACCGCAAATGCAGCGTTTGCTGTTCAAACTCACAGATTTGGTTTTCTCCTGAATGACATTTCCGCCTGGTCTTTGTATTCAGCCTTGTGCTATTAACATTTCCACCACAGCTTTCTCCTCTTCTTTCTCCTGTTGGAAGGAGCGAGGCTGTGGATTTGCTGATGGACGGCCGAGCACAATAAAATGCGCTCAGCTGTCTCAAGCGAAGCAACTTTGACCTGAACACCCACACTCCATCCAGATGTACATCGGTGTTTATGTTCGCTCCACTGCCCCTGCTAGGCCCAGGAGTAAGTGTTCAAGGAAGTATTACATTTGCGAACACATTAAGTAGCACATCCAGTTTCCTGCAATTTTACCATTCTCTGAAAATACTGTTACACCGCAGAGCCACACAGCAAAGCTTGGTAGTTAGCGAAGGGAAAGAGAAACAGAGGAGACCAAAAAGCACAGTTGCCTCCAGCTAAACCAACGTCACAGGGAGACGGGAAAGTCTGGTATTAAAACAGACAAGTGAACATTTTGTTTTTAACACACACCATCCCCAGAAAAATGTCTGGTAAGAATTGATACGTTTTTTGTACCAAAATACCAGGATGAAAGGGGCAATTCATTCTTTATAAATCTCCATTTGGTCTCACTTAATCTTCAAAAAGTCGTCTTTGGATAATCTGGAAACACAGCAACACCGGGACTTTGTCAAAGTTCAGGATGGAGAAAACAAGTGGCCGTGTAGAGAGGAGAATTGGAGCCGGCAGGTGTCGTCTTCGGTCACAAAAACCACAGAACTTTACACGATTGTTTTGAAGAAATCTCGTGTGGGGGCGAAAGTCAAAATGAGCTATTTTTACGCAGCACACTGGGAACATAAGGTTGAAATTTAAGAGTAGCGGCTGCGACTCCTTTTGTGGAGGAGCAGAGAGCTGCAAAACATAAATATTAAATTTCTTCCAAGAGTGGCCTTTTTTTTGTTTAAATAAACCAGAAGACAACAACAAACTAACGTCTGCTTCAAATCCCACGTGCCGGATACTCTCAACTTCGCCAAACTTACTGTGAGTTGGTAACTTTCTGTTTTAAATACAAAGGGTTCTTCGGGGAATGTAAAAAAAAAAAAAAAACTAGGTGTTCCTGCAAACATAAAATAATAAAAGGCACAGATTGCAGAAAGGCAGGGTATATTTAAAAAATGCAGGCTTTCCTAAAATCCCCCTTCGGTACAGCCAGAGTTTTTCTCATCTGGTAACACATCAGGCTCAAGGACGCCACGGTAATGGAATCAGCGTTATTAGCACCTGCCTGGCGGTTACCAGTAGGTGGTCACTTCACTACAAAAAGACTCTGGAAACTCGGCTGTGAAAATAACACATCTTTCAATCATTCATACTTTCTACTCTCAGGCAATTATCAGTATTCTCTTTTCCCCCCTGTAGACGGGTTGCTTTTATGTTGGAGGGGGGAGGGGATTCTGAGTAGCACTTCACTGAGGTACCACTTTCAACTAGGCTGCCTTTAAAAAGTTCTGTGAAATAATGAACCGCGTTGCAGTTGTATATGGGCCGCATGTTACCCTACTGGAAAAGACTGCATCTGTAGTTATCTGAACTAAGGACTAGCAGGCTCGTAGCATTGTTGCTCACAGGAAGCGTAAGAATCCGGCAACAATATCACCAGGATAATCTCCTGAATTTATCCAGAGAGGTTGTATGTGGGAACGCAGATGTTTCCTGAGAAGGTCTGAGGGAGCTGATGAGATGAAAATGGAGAAGTGAGCATGTTGATGACATTTCTAACGTACTATAGAATAAATAAAATGAAAATTCAAAGTATTTCAAGATAGAAAAGAAGGAGCGATAAACCCAGAAGACGCCAAAGAAGCAAGAAACGATTCAAGAGCTTTTTGCAATAAGATCCGACAGCAGAAGCTTTAGCCACACGCCATACATTCACATTCATTCTGGAGATTTTCCTTTAGTTGTGAATGCATCACACTCAGAATCTTCTCATCATATGTGAGGGAGGAGGCCCTCTGGGTGGCAAAGAAACAGATAAATGCAAAAGTCTGAATTACGGCTTGGAGAAAGAAAAATATCTAAATGTTTTGCTCCTTCACTCGCAGCTATCGGGGTTGGTCTCGGGTTGCTGCGGCGATGACAAGCTGCCCATTTTGTCAAGAACAAGGAGGTGGGGGAGGCAGGTTTGAAAAATTAGGCCTGTCCCTGTCCTCACAGCCGCTTAATGAGAAATGAAGGGAAATCAGATAAGAACTTGGAGAGGGAAAGACCAACAGACAGACAAGGAAGCCCCCCTGCTAATGTCACCTCCGCCACTCATGCCAGCGCTTGTCAGGGCTCATTTCCCCCTCAGCTGCCGGGAGACCCCCTCTCGCCTTTCTGCTGGAGCCAGAGCGACCCCCCAAAACAGACAGAGGGACAATTCTTAGCTGAGACGCACACCAGGCCAACCGGAAAAAAAAAAACACAACACTACGAGGTGCAAATTATTCCCTAATGTGGGATTCGGACATAACCAACAGGAAAAGAAATATTAATTCGTAAGTGGAATAACACAGAGAGGGATGAAATGACGAATAACTCTCAAAGCCAAGACAGCCAGGCTTTGTTTTACAGAATTTGGAAATGTGAGGGCTGGCTGATGGGTCTCATTATCCCTAATGACATGTAATATTACTCTTCATCCTCCGTGTCAGGAAATCAAAAGCCTCTGAGCCTAATGACCGAATTAAATGAGCTTGAAGTAATTTTTTTGTTTTTTGGTCTTTTTGTTCTGGGCAAACCTCACACATTACACCCAGCAGCAGAACACAATGAACCAGATCCTCCAGGTTGAAGCACGCTCCCAACCCACAGTGAAAGGGAGCAAATAAAATGGTGCGAGAAAATATATTTGACTGCTGCACAATCCAGACAACTTGTAAAAGTTGGACACAGTTTGAAAACTAATAATGGCGACTAGAATTACTAATGGCTCATGAAACGCATTCCACAACGGAGCTTGTGGTTCTTCAAATGTTGTTTCTCATGCCGTATTTGATTTCCCCTCTCAGGGATGACCTATTTTCTTTAGCAGTAGATCATACATATTGGATTACAAGACTGATTGGTGTTAATATGCTTAAGACCTTATTTTTAGTTATCTTTCCCCCCCCCACACATCTAAATATAATGTCAACCATAAACCAAATGATGTCGAGCGGAAAGTGACAAAATATCGCCGGCGCAGCGCCGAGGAGCCAGACTACGTTAGAATAATCACAACCCGCTGCGCTGGCGTCCTGCTGAGGAGAAAGAAATATAAAAATCAAGCCACTTCAAATGTTTGAATTAATGATCACAGTACACATATTGTAACGGCTTCTTGGACACCATCGGATACAGTGGGGGGGGGGATTGGGAATTTCATCCAGAGAGAGAGGAAGAAAGAAAAAAAAAAGGCAGACATGAGATGTCTTGCTGAGATGTTTGGATGTAGCTCTGGCACCCTGAGTGAGAGCAGTCTGTTCTCACATGGCCGGCCAAATGCTGTCTGCAGCATCCAGGCAGACCGAGGAGAGGATGAAGAGGAGGGAGAGCCTCCTCTTCATCCTCTCGGGCCCTGCGAGGCCACTGATCAAGCATGTCCTGCTCAGGTGTTGCTTGAAAGCCGGTAGTAAAGCTGCTGGACGCGACGCAGACAGGGGGGGGGGGGGGGGGGGGGGGAACAAAAGTCTGACTATCTCCAGTTCAAAAGAAAAACAAAAATGAGGGCTTACAGATATTTTCACAGGACATGAACTTCAGCCCACATTGGAAAGAGTGATGGTCGCAGCTTTACAGTTTTCCAAAACACACATTTTTTAATTCTTCTCTGGTTCACTTTCCAAATTCCATAATCAGCTTCGGTGCATTTCCCCCCCCCCCCCCCCATTTTTTCCCCCTTATCCTTGTGGTCCCTGTGATTTATAATTAGGGGACCTCCCATAAGAAGCCCTCGTAGCTTCTTTTTCTGCATTCGAGCCAAGAGTCGCGGTGTAAACCTACGTCTGCCTCCAACCCCTCCCTCTCCCAAGGCCAAACCCCCGGCCAAGATCCTGTCTGCCGGGCCCTCTGTGTGAAAAGCACTCCTTGATCCATGCAATACTACTGCAGACGCTTGTGGAATAGAGCCTGCCTGGACCTCTGTGTTGGCCCGAAGAATGAAAAAGCCCTTCTGACTCGTATGTTGTGATTTGGCACTTTGCAAATAACACTGAATTGAACTGAAAAGAAATTACTTAATGACTTAACTGATGTCTCCTTAATACGACGGCCAAAAGAAACGACTCGACAAAACAATACGTTTTAATGAAAAAGGCCTGCAGTCACAGCGGGTGCTGTAATTTGCCTGAACTTTAATTCATCCTTGTCGTCTGTGGCCATTTTTTCTCACGCTCAACTGGTCTAATTAAGGTGCCTTTTGAGAGTGAAGTGACATCTCTTTCTTTGGATAAAGCCCCCGAATTTGTCTCTGCCGTCGGATATGTGAAAAAGGCCTTTGTGCCTCGGCTGACAGAGGACTTTGCATTGCCTCTGTAACCCTGGGAACCTTTGGAGAGGTGAAAGGCAGGACAGCCAGCGAGGGGATCATCTTGGCTTCAAAACACAGGTAAATCTCCACTAAAGCCGTCCAATTTAAATAACTTCACCGTTTAAATTACTCGTCATAGAGGAATGAAAGGAAGCGGCAAAGTCGGACAAATTCCTCGGCTATTTATCTAATAAATTTCCATTTATTAGGCTCTTCACAATTGCCCCTGAGCCGAGTTCAACCTCTCGCATGAGCTCGGTGTCAACGTGTGGGAGAGTGTTTACGAAAATCAACCCATTTGCAAACTGTGAATGAAATAAATGGGAAAGAAAAAAGGTCTTACCTCGAGAATGCAGGTCCCTGGAAGTGTGCTTTCCTTGATGGAGACATTGTAGAAGTTCCTCTCAAAAACAGGCTCGTTGTCATTTATATCCTGAAGCACAATGTTAACCACAGCGGTGGAGGACAGGGGCGGCTTCCCTCTGTCACTGGCTACCACAGTTATACTGGGATTGGGGTTCTTTTCATAATCCAGCTGGGAGAGAGTGGTGATAATCCCTGTAACGGGGTCTATACTGAACCAGTTGGAATAGGCACCTCGGCCTTGCAGGATGCTGTAGCTAATGTCCCCATTGGGCCCCTGGTCTTTGTCTCTGGCCGTCACCTGTAAGACAAAGCTCCCCGGAAACACCACCTCGGGGATGACCTGTCTGTACACCGGCTGGTCGAACAGAGGCGGGTTGTCGTTGACGTCGGTCACCTGGATGACGAAGGAGGACTCGGCCCTGAGAGGAGGCGTGCCCGAGTCCGTGGCCATCACCCTCAGCTCATAGGTGTCCCTCTCCTCTCGGTCCAGAATCTTGTCCACACAAATCAGATAGATTATGCTATCCTTCGTGGTCAGGGCAAACTTTCCATCTCCCCCCTCAAGCGACACATTGACGTTGGCGTACTCTCCATAGTCCGGGTCGGTGACGGAGATCCTGGCGACGTACTGGCCCGGTTGTGCTCCTTCTGAGATTCTGGGAGACCCGTCCTCGCTGAGAAAGATGATGGTCATGGTGGGCTGGTTGTCATTGTAGTCTCTGACGTGGATGGTGACGAAGGCGTTGGTCACCTCTGGATGGGTGGAGTTGTCCTGCGCCTGGACCACCAGCTCGTGGACTCGCCGCATCTCAAAGTCCAGCGGCTTGTTGAGCGTGATGACCCCGGTGCGAGGGTCGACGACAAAGTAGCGGTCGGGGTCACTTTGTCTCCGGTTGATTTCGTACAGCACCATCCCGTTGTCCCCTTCATCAGCGTCTGTGGCGAACACCTGCAGGATGTTGCTTCCTGGTTGGAGGTTCTCAGATATTATAGCAAGGTAGCGGCTCTGGTTAAAAACAGGAGCGTTGTCGTTAATGTCTTGTACAGTAATATCTAAGGTCATCTGATCCGTCCTTTTAGGGGAACCGCCATCAAACGCCTCCAAGGATAGAGTGTAGGTGGATCTTTTCTCTCTGTCTAGAACGGCGTTGACCACCAGGTCCAGATAGAGAACCTCATTGCTGCCCCTCCTGGTCTCCAAGGTGAAGGCCTGGCCAACATTTCCGTCTTTGATAAGGTAGCCCTGCGTCGTCAACTGGCCTTTATCAGCATCTACGGCGGGCTCTAGAGAAAACCTCGTCCCAATGGCCGTCTGCTCAGGGATTTTAAACGTTGTCCGACTTCTTGAGAAAGTTGGAGCGTGGTCATTTATGTCATTCACCTTGATGTTCACCTCCACGGTCACGCCTGTCATGGTGACGGCAATAAAGTTGTACCTGTCCCTCAGTTCCCGGTCGAGGACTTTGGCGGTTTTAATAATGCCGGTGCTCTCATCTATGTCCAAATCCTATGTCCAAATCACTGCCCACGCCTGTTCCCTCGTGGTCGGAGATGAAGAACAGGGAGGCTGTGATGCCAGGAGGAAGGCCGGCGCTGATGTCCCCGACGATTGTGCCCGCTGGTTGCTCCTCGTCCAGCTGTAGCTCCAGGGTCCCGAGGACCACGGATGAATGGACCGTTACGAGCTCCAGGGCCACGTACACCATGAGCACCATCCACGTATTCCACCAACCCTCACGATGCGAAGGGTCCATAATAGACTTCCCAAAACCCTTGGCAGCTGTCTTCATTTTGCCTCCACCTTTTTAAACCTGAAAACACACAGAAGAGGAAAAAGCTGAGCAATGTCAAAACCTGACAGCAGAAATGTTCTAAAAGGTGTATTATTTCTGTGTACAGCGTAAGTTAGTTTAAGAAAAATAAGTCTATGCCCCTGAATACTTTCCCATATGTTTTATGGGCTCTCCTCCCAACCGCAGAACATACAATAGGCCCAGCGTATAACTTTTTTCCTACACTTCTTAGTTCACCTAATAAGTCAACACCTTGTTCCTGCTACATACCAGAAAGCTCTCCTTTGCTAAAGAAACATCAAAACCACAGGCTGCAGCGTTCCGCCCCAGACAGGGAGCCTTTGACGGATGAGATTCGATTCCAATTATAAAGGTGCAGGAATCACTTTTGTCAGCCTACCCGGTGCGCTCACCGTGGCAGTGCACTCTGATGAAAGTCTGGGAGGCGGAGTCCTGGATTTAATATTGATGTGCTGCTACCAGATTTAGCTCTGATGGAATGAGCAGCTTTCAAACACTTCTCCAGGAACCATTTAAAATATTTAACCATCCCCAAGAAAACATTTCTATCTGCCAGAACTGGTGAGAATTAAGAGTTGCGAGTGTTAAATCAAATCCAAATATTGATATTTAATAGGAGCGAGGGTGTTAGAATTCCTTGCACAAACAATAGGAACCCTCTGGCAACGGAGAGACACCACTGCAGAGAGGGAGAGACACTGCGGAGCAATGTGGAACTTGTTCAACAACACTGTCACCATCTGCAGAAGAATCCAAAACCACCAAGTGTCTGGCACACATCAAATGATTGTGTCGTTTTCATTTGGTGAAGGCTTCCAATTGTCTGTGGTTCCTGTCTAGTGTTTTAATGTGATTCATTACTACTTTGAGTTTGTAATTAACTTTAATTCAGAATAAATACAGAAGCACATTGTACTGTTAGAAATGTTGTTGTTTTTTGTGAGAGCTCTGCAAGGCTCCCCCCAGTGGTTGAACCGATACCTGCACGTGAACGTTCACATCCACAAAACATGTGTGTATCCGTACGGAGGTAAGTGTGCGTGTGCTCTAAATGTCTCCCATGTGCCGCTGAGCGCAGTGCGGCGATCCGTCTGGGCCGCGGCGGTGACAGTGTGTTTGAGTGACGGAGCTGTGCAGCGGTAGTTGAAGGGCTCCACGCAGTCTACCTCTCTCCCCGTTTCTGGCTTTGCCGCGTTTGTAATTGAGGTCTGCTGGACGCGGGCCATCGGCGCACAAGGACTCCAGAGCTCATTTCAGTCTGCGCAACGCCGAGAGATCCTGACTTTAAATCTCATAAATTGCTTTGAATTCAGCTCGGTGTGTGTGAAACTCTCTGGAGCCTTGCTAGTTTTGAATTAGGTGTTGTTAACATATCTTCAAATCCTGGTTCATTCTTCAACAGTTAGGGGAGAAATACAAAATAAATCCTGGATCAATTTGCTGAATTCCTGCCCGGGTCTTATTACTTCCACAGAGGCCCTAATAATCGCAAACGACAGCCTCATAAAGCCAGGCACTACAAAGTCACCCTTGCATGCCATATGTTGTGTTGCCCTGTGAGTGCTGCTGTTCACTAACACATATAAGCACATCATTGACAGCCTGAAAACATCCTAGACCCAGTATTTAAATTCTTTTTTTCTGCTAAACCGGGGGGGTGCACTTTCACGAAGCTGAGAAGAATCACTTTCAAGGCCAGAACCTGAGTCCAAATGCCACAACTGAAATAATGCATTCTCTGGTTGAGCTGCAGCGGAGGACCTCTGCACAGCCGCAGAGAACTAATGGATGTAGCAGACGCACTCGGCGAGGCTAATTGCACAATATCAGGTTGAGAGGAGACATATGGTTTTTTTAAAAGAATCGGCTGGAAGTTTAAAGAGAAGTTTATGCACTTTCAAAAGCTAAGACGCTCGCTAAATATATAACAAACACTGCGAGGCTACACTCTGGGATCTATCACCGAGGGTTTCATGTCTGCGAGTTAGAGGCCGGTAAGTAGTTGGGATATAAAAGGCAACAACCTATTCGTGCATATGGGGCTTCGGGGAAAGCAATGTGGGGGGAAAAAAACAGTTCAGAATAGCCGCTGATGGTTGAAAGCTGTTGTATTTAGTAAGCCAATTCCATTGTGGCTTGGATTCAGATGTTTTCCTTGCATCATTGTCCTAGATCATGGCGAGTCCCTCCCACTGGTAGTTAAACACTGGTGGAGAGTTTTGCTAAGATGATGTAAGTGCTGAAGGATTAACCCCCGTGTGCTTTCACCGAGGACAGTCCGGTATCTTTTATTTGAACTTCAAATGCATCCTTGAGGTTCTCCCCCCCCCCCCCCCCCGTGTACAACACACGTGTACAACACCTCAAGTGCGCCTCATTGTTTGCAGCAGCCGTGGCTTGACCCACTTTCTTTTCGAATCCTCTGAACCAAGTCAACCGACCAAATCCAAGGTTTGAAGGATTTACATGCAGAATGGAACCTCTGTGTGAATACAATGGATATCATTCTGGGCACTTTGCTAGTAGCATGACTGGAATCAGCATAGAAATCCATGGCAGCAGTGAGAGCTGGGAACATCGCGGGCACATTTCTACCTCCCCGCTGTGGTCTCCATCATGTTTGGCAATATGTGCCGTAACCACTTTTCATAATCGCTGAGAATATGTTTGCTTTTTTGTGTGTTTTTTTTCTCCTGTGGAAGTAATATTTGTCTCTCTTTTACATTATGAAGACGAGCTGGCCTTTGGTTTGAAAAAAAAACAAAACACAATAGACAATACATCTGAATAAACACTGCTGCCTCCAATTGTGAGCCAAAACCCACATTAAAAAACCTCCACTGAAATGCTAATATCGTTTTTAAACAGTGCAGAGTAAGAGAAACTGTTTAACATCACAATTAATATTGTTGATTTACTATTCATACCACAGGCCAAGTCATGCCATATCAAGGGAAATGGCTACATATTAAAAACCTTATCTTGAGCTAATATCTTAAACAACAATAACAGCAATGTTTGAGAAAGTTGAATGCCGTTTAATGTGCTGCTAACCAGAGAATCTACACAAGTTGGTTAAATCATCAGAAACCTGACCCCAAATGTTGTAAATCAGCTTTAATTAACACAACCAACACATTCTCACCCCCCAACAGACCAAGGGGGACGACTGCAGTGACAGACGACGTAAAAACCGGCTTCCAATTCCACGTCATGATTCCAGTTAACTCAAAGAAAACTTCTGCGGTTTCAAAAACATGCCAGGCTGCCTGAGGCTCAGCGGAGCCATAATGGAAACCACAGACAAAACTGCAGATCGACTGGACATGAGGATGACAGGCTTAGCACAAAGCAAAACGAAAAAAAGGCTCTGAATGTTTGCCAGACTATTGCCTCTCCACTAGTGCCACGTTTCTGTGCTCTGCATTAGTCTTTGAAACTGTGGTCCCAGGGCATGTGCGAGGGCCAGGAAAAGCCATCACAGGCCTCAGATACGCACGCGATCCCCGGCCATAACAAACATGATATTGGGAAAACACACTGGCTACTTTTTCACGGCGAGCTCGGGGCTGCCGAGGATCTGCGACAAGAGGGATGATCTCTTTCCCACAACAAGAACAGCATGGGTTAGTCCAGCTGTTTGAGTAAGATGTTCCAGATAAAAAGAAATACACCTTAGGTCTTTGAAGATGACACCATCTGATATTGCGTATGCAGTACAAGCGGTTGCATCATGAAAAACACATCTGCACGGAGTTACAGTAGCAGGGGTGCAAGGAGTGTTTGCACAACATTACTAGAGCTGAGGTCAAAGTTCACCAAATACTATTGTACTAAAAGTTGAATGCATTTTTCTCTGAGGAGGAGGGGGAGCGATTGGGATTATAAAATAAAATTTAAGGGTGACCACAAGAGTTTGTCTCGGTTGATGATGACGCTACAAAAAGATGAATAAAACTGCATCCAGGACGATTCCAGAAATGCAAGGCAACAAGAAAAACTCTTTTCTTGTGCTGGTGCTAGTGTGGCTGTCCTGGGAAAAACATATCTTGTGTTGCTCATGCCTTTTTAGGAGTCGGGAACATGAGCTTCATCAACAGCACATGCAGGCTACAAAGACAGGACCAGCGAAATGATTACTTCATGCACTGCGCCGAGGGTTTATGACATAATCCTTGGATTCTCATAAAAGCTGGGGTGGCCCGTATTTGAGTTTTCATCCATCAGTGCTGCGTTTTTTTTGTTTGGTTGTTTTCTCTCTGTGAATTTCACATCTTAACTCAACCCAGAGAGTGGAAAAAAAGAATGAGTGAGAATAATCCTTGAAAGCTGAGAGGCTTCAACAGAGAGAGTGGCAACCGTTGTTGAAATTGCCCTGAGATGAAGCAAGTGTAGACATGGATATGAGCGACTTAAGGATGGATAACTGGATGGATCGAGGGCACAAACACTTTTAACATCGTAAAGAATGGATGATCTTCTCCATTTGCCTCATGTCGCTGTAATAACGAGTATTAGAGTCCAGAGCAACAATGTGAATGAACATCTTCTAACTTGAAGTTGCACAAGAGCAGTTCTCCTCAAACTGACGACTGGTGGGGGAGAAAGAGAGAATGAAAGGAGGAGCCTGCGCCCCGTGATGTGTCTAAAGAAAAAGTCAGAGAGAGAGAGGCGGCGTAATTACGCAGCGGCACCATGGCAACCATCACATTCACAACCAGAAGTGCGCAGTGACGGAACCCGGGGGCGACTTAATTAATTAATTAATTAACTAATTGAGGGAAAGGAACACCTATTCACGGTCAGCGAGCAGCATCGTTAAGTGCGCGACGTGCGGGTGATCGTTCGGTCCTTGCGAGTGTGACGAGGCAGACACAGACAGAAAGGCGCAGCGGCGGCGGCACCACAATACAATAACTCCCGAGGTTCACCAATTTAGGAGGAATGTCTCAGAGGGGCTTAAAAGAAGTGACACATGACACATGCGGTTAGAATATTTGGCTGCTGCGTAAAGTCCGTGCGTAAAGCAGGAAAGGTGCTTGTGCGTAATGGTACTTATAGAAAAAACACGAGTACGTCTTACACGAGTATTTAACTGCACGAACCGGTGATATCGTTACGGAGAGTTTTGCGTGTTACGGTATTAAAGGTGACAGCTGTGCACTAGCATTAACCTGAGGTACTGAGTCATGGAGACACTGGACTGCCGTGCGTCCGTTTGGTTCTTTGACTGAACTCCGCACGATGTTTTTAAAACGGCTGAATAAGTCATTTGTAAAGTTGCACCAATCAATGAATCTGCATGTGCACGAAAGGAGAAAGGAGCCTGGTGTGAGTTGCACACGCACTGCAACGTATCTGCTGCAGACCCTGGATCGGAGGGAGTTGTAATGAGCAGGATAAACTGCAGTGATGAGCATTGGTTCCGTGCGGAGTGAGGAGACGTGCGTCCTGCTGTGATAGATACTCACATTCATCTGTGTTGCACAGGACCAACCAGGCTCTCCTCAGTATTCCCCCGTGAAGCCCAACGTGGAAGTTACATCCATGTCCAGGTTGGTTCCTTTTAAAAGAAGAAGCTGGAGTCCTTCGCCGGTGTCTGTGGAGATTACTCCGGTGGGACCCAATTAGTTTCCTTCACTATTGAGTTCTCTCTCCAGGCAAAGCGATTAGAAGTTAAAAAAGCACAAACTTGTAAAAACTTTTCCTCCTCTTCTTCCTCTTCTTCCTCTTCTTCTTCTTCTTCCAGCTATCGGATCATCGGCTCATCGCACAGTTGTGTCTGTCTGCTCGGAGAAGCACCGTCGCGTGCTGCTGAAACCAAACAGAGTGAGGAGGCCGAGCGGAGCTGGACGTCCCTCCTTCTCCAAATCTAATTTATTCAACACGTGACGGAGTTCGACCTCCTCTCTCCTCTCACACCGCTGCTGCTGCTCCTGCTGCTGCTGCTGCGGCCACCAGGAGACACGCACACTGCACAGACCCAGCACATGCACGGTACTGCTGAACTCTGGTGCCACCATCCTACACGAGAGGGAAGTGTAGATCAGCAGCAGTATTTAACATGCACTGGTTTCACTTGAATTATCATAGGGCTGAATATTCTGGAAACCCCCAAATAAAGGGGTTTTAGAGTGGCTGAAGTGAGGCTCTATCTATCTATCTATCTATCTATCTATCTATCTATCTATCTATCTATCTATCCATCCACCTATCCATCTATATATCTATCTATCTATCTATCTATCTATCTATCTATATACCTACCGACCGACCGACCGACCGACCTATCTATCTATCTATCTATCTATATTGATCAATCTATCTATCTATCTATCTATCTATCTATCTATATTGATCAATCTATCTATCTATCTAGCCATCTATCTATCTATCTATCTATCTATCTATCTATCTATCTATCTATCTATCTATCTATCTATCTATCTATCTATCTATCTATCCATCTATCCATCTACCCATCTATATTCTATCTATCTATCTATCTATCCATCCATCCATCCATCCATCTACCCATCTATATTCTATCTATCTATCTATCTATCTATCTATCTATCTATCTATCTATCTATCTATCTATCCATCCATCAATCTATCTATCGATCTAACAAATTCAAATGATTGAACAATTGAGCTTCTCTAATAAAAAGTGACATCATCACTCTCTACTTATATCTCTCGGGGCCAACCGGCTCACATTATGTCCGCCTAACCTCAGTCTCACCAGCAAAGCCCAGCTATCAGACAGACAGTGTTTGCCTTCAGATGTTCAGGAGACAAGAAACCTCCTGAGGTGATTTGTCATCGGGACAATCGCCCCCGAACTGTTCCCTCACATTTTGTGTCTCTTTAAAGAATCATAAATCCTCCGTTCAGCAACCTAGAGGAGCTCAGGTCTGACGGTGCTGGAGCTGTGACCCTGATTCAAGTCCTTGTCCGTCCCTTTATAAGTTGTTAAAGTTATAAAACCATTTTCACTTAGCTTTAAGAACAAAGAGCAAATAACCAAACAAAGAGACTGCAGAACAAATAAAGAGGATCTGCTTTGTTCATATTTTTATTTATTTAACTGTGGTGAATTAATGCAACTAATCATTTTGCTTTTGCAGTTACCGTTACAGGGTTTATTTAGATAAATATAGAATTATATTTAAATGAGACTTACTACCCTGTGGTTGTGCATCTACAGTCTCATCCAATTTTTCCCAGACTCATTTGAGTTTAATATAAGCTATGTATTGTTTTCCTGTTAAGTATCATGGTTTTGACACTGTGTTCCTGATATATTACGTTCATGAAGTCAGCGTGATCTTGACCTTTCACCATTGACGATCAAAATCTACTCAGTAATAGAACAAAGAAATTTCCTCGATGTGTTCCTGTGACGTTCACTAAACCTTTACCTCTGACCACAAAAATGTGATTGGTTCGTCCGTAAGTCCAAGTGAAGATTTTTGCCAAATTTGAAGAGATTCCCTGAAGGCCTTCTTGACATATTGTGTTCACATCAGCACAGACGGACACCGGACCACCTGGAAACTAAATCCCCTTCGGCCCCTGGCTGTCACCTGCACGGAGGCATACAAACAGAATGTGATGGAATCCTGTTAGACAAATACTGTCAGTGTGTAGCAGTCAGTTGGCAGAGTACTGACGTAGCTGTATCCTTCTGCTTGTGCTGAATCAGTGAAATCAAACTTTTTGGGGGGTAAAAGTTGATTGGTCAGTCATCCCCCCCCCCCCCCCGCCACAGTTCAACATTTTCACTGGCTAAACCTTTTTTTTTACTCTACTCCGCGTAACCTAGATATGTCTCCACACTCTGTGAACGCCTGTATCATCAAGTGGAATGAGATCCAGTGCTGGCAGCTACTCATTATCACTGTGACAGCAGAGCAGATGAGGCAAACACACACACACACACACACAACCACACATACACACATGCCACACACTCACAGACCTCACACCACACGGACACACAAAATCAGATGACACTTCTTTTTTTTTTCACGTCGTCAGAATAGCCGACAGCTTTACTTCTACTGGGACAATCATACAGATCAAATGTAATATCTGAACCGTAAATGTTTTTATGCCTCTGGTGAAACTAGCAGACAGACATTATAGATTATGATTGCACTGTGCCTGGTGGTAATATAATCAATAAACTAATTATAGACTCCATGGCAGAGACCCTCATCTACACCATCAGCGAACGAGCAGCACATCACCTCCACCCTAACCCACCTTCCCCCTCCTCACCTGCCCCAGTACCTGTCTGACCTCCTCCACCCTTATAATCCATCCTGGAACCTACAGTCCTCAGATCTAGGGTCTGTTCACTATCCCCGAGAAAACCCACAGTGAGATCTGAAGAGTCCCATCTCTCAACTCTTTTTAAAACCTTTTTTTTTTTAAAGGCTTTCACATAGTTCTAGCATTCCTGCTTATATCTTCTGTTCTTGGTTTGTTTGATTTATTCTTTTTTTCCCAACCTCTGTAGAGCAGCCTTGGTACCTTGAAATGCTCAGTTGTTATTATAATCATGTTTTTCATGCACAACATAGCTGCGAGTGCAAAGTGTGCGACGGCGACTGAACAGAGTGGCATGAAACAGAAATGAGTCATCTAATGAAAGTCAGTGCACAAAGATATGAAACAGGGTTGTATAGAAAACAGGCGTCGTGTCAACAATCTGTCACCGTTTGTTATTCAGCAAAACACAAGATAAATAATCTGCTTTATCAAGATGCATTTTATATTGCAACTTTTCTTTTGTTTTTAATTAAACATTTTTAGCAAAATACATTAAAAACTAAACACAGTAAACTCGGCTTTGTTGACAAGACAATGGATTGTCAATATCCTGCTCAGAATCCCTTCACTTTTCTCCTGATGTTGATAAATGAAGAAAGATGGAAAAGATGCACCAAAGCTATATTAAAAAATGTCAACCTTATGCATTTGCTGACGGCAAAAGCAACAGTGAGCGACCGATCGTGTTATTGTTCTGTGGATCAACTGCATCGGAACATCAGAGGAGCATCTGTCGCTTATTGGCATCCGTCCTTTCGTCCCATAGAAAAGTACAGCCTGCTTTTCTTTTTTTTTACTCTTTAAATCTAAAAACATAATTCACATTCATTTTACCCAAGTTGAACCTTCAATATTTCAATGAATTTTTCATGTTCTTATTTCATGCTTGACTCCGTCCATTAGCAGAGTCCAGGCTGCTCTCTGCCGGTTGAAAGCATCTTGACTCCTTTTGTGAATCCTAAATAAAAATAAAAGAATAAAAGAATTAAAAAAACAAGGTGCTGTGATGGTCGATAAATCTATAATTCCACTTTGAGGTCGGATGCTCTCCACATCACAGGGGCTGTGGTCTGGGTGATTTCTCTGTGATGGCTATTTTAGTAACATTTGACATGGATTAGCGGGGGAAACCGCACAGCTTGGCTCCTGCAGCCTCGCTGAACGTCCACGTTAGAAATAATAAACAGATCGAGTTTAATCGAGATTAAAGTTAAGTTTGTGACGAGCCAATTTGACCAGCAGAATTCATATCAACCAGAACAATAGAGCACGCAAGCAGATACACGAAGCGTAATAAAATAAGGATAAATATGTGATCCCTGCTTTCTGAAAGACATTAAGAGCTCAGCTTTGCAGCAGTCAATGAGGTCCATAATTATTGAGCCATCACATGCATTATTAATAGAGGAAAGCTAAATATGATTCAGCTGTTCCAACGTCTTCCTTCTAATTCTTTGTGTTGCGAGGTCTCAAACTTATAATTTTCTCGAGGTCTTTTTTTATCGATTTCTATTTTGCTGTGTACAGATGACCCAGAGATCATTGAATTCTGCGTCATGTTTGTTCCATTCACAAGGTGTTTTTTTTGCATTTGCAACTTTGCCTTCAGGTTACAAAAGAGAAGATCTCTAAAGTTTTTTCTTTTCACGACATGCATGAACCAGAGTCTGAATTTTATCAAAGACGTGGAAAGCAAAGTTTTGAAGCAGAGCAGCAGTTCACAAGCTTTGTGCTGATTTACAACATGTTTTCAAAAATGTATCTGTATTTATCAAGTTAATAAAGGAAATAACAAAACTGATTAAACTTGAGCACAAGGTTAAAAACTTGGGAGTTTTTTTGATTCACAGTCACTGGTTGTAAAAATAAAACTGAATTGAACAAAATAAGAAAATATTCTTCCTCTAAATCACTTATTTAGACTTTTCTTTTTATTATATTAGACAAAAGACAACCCAATAAAAAGATTCTAGTTTTTCCTAAGCCAAATAAAGAGTAGATTTTATTTCTCAAAATTGTATTTCTCATATTTGTTCATTCTGCCAAAGTGTTAAGGTGCTGGCTCAGTTTGTGTCTGAATAGGACACATTTCTGCAGCCTCATCAAAACCCAATGGACCGGTAATGTTTTTAAGTCTTGGGGGGGGGGGGGTTGGGTGGAGCTTGAGCTCGAGTCTCTTGTATTTTCTCTGAGACAAAACACAAACCAGAAGCACCAGTCGACCATTTCCTCCAGATCCTGTTCATTTGAGGAAACATGATCTTTGGCTGGATGAACGTTACCTTTAAAAACTGTGAATCAGTCGTTATTTGAATCACTTTGTGAGAATCAAGTTATAGCAACTTTGTTTTCCACTGGTTTAAGGCGCACTGATGTACCTCCATGCACTGTTGTATGTATATAGACGAATGCTGCAAGGTTCTGACCAAAGATATGAAATATTGTACACATGTGGTTTTCATTTGGTCGAGAAAACTTCTGTGACTACCAGCTCTTTGTCATGTTCTGGTTAATCATGATGTAAAAGACCTTTTATAGATTCCTGTATATTGTCACTACAGCTTCCTGACATCAGAAAATTACAACAATAAATCTTTCATGCGAAGAGGGATACAAATATATATGTCTTAAGTCTTATTGACCCTGAAATCACAGTCATTTTATTTCAAACAATGTGACCACCTCTGTTGACTGTAGGTGGAACAGTATGCAAAAGTGACTAAGTACAGCTGATGATGATGATGATGATGATGATGATGATGATGATGATGATGATGATGATGGTCACTGAATTCTCGCACACACACTTAGAGTAGATTAACAGACTATAAAGCTAAAAGTTTGCTGTGCTCCATGTCCCATATATCTTATATTTTGCCTGCAGATGCTTTTAAAACATGAAAGGGACAAATATTTATATAAATATTTGAAAGAGCTGCCTACAGAGGTGACCCTGCCATCACTCTGCTGTCTCTGCGTCAAACCTGTGAACCAAGCATACTCCAAACCTACTCTTTATATATATATATATATATATATATATATATATAAACAACATAAATGACCCTGACTTCTCTGCACGTGGATGTGTGGCTTACAAATCCTAAAAACTCTGATTAACCACGACATAGTATTGTGCTTCTGTTACAAGTTGCCTAAAGCACCATTGCTTTCCCTATATTGTGTATTTACAGGAGCCAAATATGTTAATCTAATGAGTAATTAAGGAAAAACAACCTTAACAGCGAGAGGCTCCTGATGCTGTATTTGCCGTTTTTGATAGTTTGTGTTTTTAATTCAATCGGTCTCACTTGGAAGATTTCACATCCTGTGGAGACACAAATCAGAGATATATGTACATATAAACAAATGGGTACATTCACACTACAATTATTGAAAAATACTGAAAGTAAAACCGGTAAATAATGCGTTTTATGTCTCTTTGCCCATGAGTAGGGTGCTTTCAGCCATACCATTTTTGCATTAAAATAAATAGCATGAAACAGTAGAATAGCATGAAACAGTAGAATAACATGAAACAGTAGAATAATATGTGCGTCAGGGTGTTACCTCCTGACACACATAGCTGCTACAATACGATTGTTTTTATTTGATGAAGTAAAAGACAGGTTAGTGAGAAAGTTAGCTGGGATGTTCCCTCCCGCTCGTGAGTCAGTCCAGTCGAACTGGATGAGTTGCAAACACAAATGCTCTTTTTTTTTTTAAATTAACAATTGTCTGCCGAGTTTGTTTCCAATAAGAGACAATATTGTGTTTAATCAAGTTTTGCAGCGAGCAAGCTAACAAGAAGCTGAAACCTCACACAGAAGACGTATTTGCCTTGTTGTCCCTGAAAAGCTGTTGTGATCATTTTTCCTACTCAGCTTTCTGAGGCCTACATATAAGTTAGCAGAATTCCCTCAGGCATCAAGGACGACGTTCCAGAACCGTTCATAAAGCACCAGCTGATGTGTCTGACATCCCACAAAGCGATGACGAGCTCAGAGTACAGAAACCTCCCTCTGCTCGAGATGATCGTCCTGAGGATTCTCTCATTCTGAGGAGACATGCACTGACGTTTTCATCTCTGATCTCAAAACTTGCTCTTGCAACAACTCATCCCTCTAGAAGACTAACAGACCCAAACCTTAATAACCAGCTGCCAGTAGTGTCATCATCACTACCATCTGACATCAGACACCTGGCCAAAGAGAAGCAGTTCCAGCCATCGTGTTTAAACATGGCCCCCAGAGAATGTTATATAAACTCAAATGACCCTTGTGCAGTGATGTGCAGTGATGTGTCCTTTACATTACAGGATTCCATCTGTTTGTCTTCAGGATTGGAAAATTAAAGTGTGTTTCCACTTTAATGGAGTCTGACAGATTTCAGGATTGCAAGATGCTGAATAACAAACAAAAACTGCAAGAAGAGGCACATAGTCAGCATAACAAGATTGAGATGAGGTGCCTTCACTTTGCTAGCTCTCCGAAATTCGGCTAATTGGACAAACAAAACAGGAATCGTACCAACTAATGCAGTCAGTGAGAAAATAATTGACATCTGATATTTTTGACAACACGAAGAAGAACTAAAATAATTAACACTGCTGGCATTTCCCCAGAAGCCGTTTAATGGAGAGTTCCTCTTGTAAGTGGAAGACTGGAACTGAACTCTGCTAAAAAAGCAGGAGAATAAACTCAGCATGTCAGCAAAAAGGATTTCTTCAGCTGGAAGACACGGCTCTGAAGTGATGTGGGTATTAAATCTTGCTCCTGCTATTTAACCTGAAAGCTCAGTGATTCCATAACTTAAAGAACCAAAGTATTGATATCTGTCACTGCTTTTAATTTAGCTAATGGTCTTATTTGAAATTTTGTATCATACCTACACAATGTAGGTATGATGTTAAAGCTGTCACTTTAAATACTTTTTTTAACATATTCTAAATGGTACAACCATGTTTTATTTGTCCAGAGGTTTTAGATAAATGAATGATGATGACATTAATGTGCTTACTACAGTGAAAGGTGTATATTATGTACATAATCAGCATTTTTTATTCAATTTTTATATAAAAGTGAATGTTTATTCTATTACCTTTCGTTTTAATATATGTTTTCTCTTGTCTACCTCATTCTGACCTGCCTGCTGTGTGTGGATGAGTTTTATCTTTTACTTTTTAAACCATATCTTACATTCTCCTTTAAAAAAGTCATTGCTTGGAACTACTACTGCAGGAGGAGATCTGCTCCGGCCTCTTACCCAGTTAACAGCCGTCTGGCTCTGAACAATGACACCCACTTCAGCAAAAATCAAAACCATTCGGTGGCTCTCCACATGTGAATGCTTTCTGATTAATACGCTATCAATCACGCCGTCCAACATGTCGTTCTCCTGCAGGACGACATTCCTCAGACATTGTAGGGAGTCTAACTTATTCTGATGGAGATCACGGCGAGTCTCCAGGAATGCATTATGCTGTTGGGGAAAGGAATGCGCCGCATTGAGAGGGATGCCCGGGAATTCCCAAAACAATTAAATTGTTCAAGCAAACACTTCTTTGAGGAGTAGAAGAAGAAGAAGAAGGAAAAAAAAAACTCTCTAATCCCATTACTCCACCACTTCACAATGCTGTCACTTGAGAAACTTTTGACTCTATACTTTTTGAGTTTTCAGTCACACCGTAGCAATGAGCTTTGGCTCTGAAATGAACAATCAGCATCAGGGTCAGCACGTATCAACCTCGGCGAATTCCTTCATGTCCTCACCAGGGCGGCCGCTGACTGAGCTCGCCCTGCGTTGCCACACGAGCAGATCACAGCAAGTGTAGCTAAAATTAAAAAAAGGGCTCGTTCAAAACATCACACATATGGATTGACAGGATAAACTGAAATAACATATAACAGTGGAAAGTATTTTTTTCCGCCCGTGAGTCTGTTGCTGTGATCATTTACTTTGGCAGAGGTGAAACGTTCAGTTGGTTCCACAGGAAACATAAATGACCCACACCCTCTTATCGCCGATAAATTACACTCCTGTAGCCCCCTTGCAAAAAGAGGATTTCACAATATCTGGTCCATCAACGTCAACATTGCAGACAAAGAATAATCACTACGGGAAAGTAAATAAAGATTTGTAGCCACGTCGTCTGCACCACCACGCTTGAGTTAACAGGGAAAAAGAAGAAAATGATGAGAATGTAGTTAACCTCCTTAAATCAGGTCCATGTGGGAAAACAGCCCTGATGCACACAGTGGCCAAAAGAAGTGTCAGTCTCATTATGCTCCATATGAACCAGAGGTTGCCAAGGTTCCTTTGAGCAATGCCGCTGCCTTGACGATCCAAGAGCAGTTTCCTCGTGGAAGATATCGATGGGATTTATCTGCTTCGTGCTGAAGTTGTGGCCTGAAATAGACACACATGTGCAAAGAATGTGGATTTGCCAGTTATGTATTTTTTTTATGGGGGGGGGGGGGGGTGGTGGATGGAATCACCAACACGCTGTCCAATAAGGGTCACATGATCCATATGGTCCTGCTCACGAGCAAACATTTACATAACAAGAAACAGGGCTGAGTAGTTATGGAGGGTAAACAGTTCCTTATGGAGACACAAACACAGAACAGCTTCATGAAGGAGGAGCACAAAGACAAAAATATAGATCTACACATCGTCCACCCATCTTTTATTTATGTTACTGAAACATTCGAGAAAGAAAACGAATCAAAGGCACATGGAAACACTACGATACCGTTATTATTTCATAGGATTGCAAATCAGAATAAAATGTTGCCTCAGAACTTGTTTTCTAAAATCTGCTGGACCCTCTGAGCCACAGTCGCCCCATGACCATGCATATTTAAGATATTGATAATCACTTTTATGATGAATAAAAAGTCCTAATTTAATAACTTTATATACGTTGCATTTCATCCACGGTTTAACTTCCAGGTGCACAGTCAAAGAAGAAATCACTGTAGTCACCATCATTCAGCTATTAGCAGAAACACCAGCAGGAATCAAGGAGAAGATCTGAAGTTCAGCTGGAAATATGCATCTTTATGGACAATTAAGTAACAGAGCTGATCCCTCATCAGCACTGATGAGGGAAAGTAACAGAAGCCATTTGAAACGTGTTGGCCTGAAGGAACTGAAATCATCCTCAAGGTTTTCTGAACTCTGAATTTGTCCCGTGGGCGAAATCCTTCAAATTTACGATGCAGTAGTTTCATAAAAGACTTCAAAAAGAATTATAATGAAAATACGCCTCCGATTATCTTTGATAATTAAATCAGAGTAGTTTTACTCCATCAGAGAGCATTGCAAAATCAAACATAAATATATACTGAGCATTAATGACTCAACTAAATGCATAAGAACATCAGGCGGGGATTTTGAGTGATTTTTAATGATACTAAAGTGATTGATAAATACGATAAAAATCTTCTCCATGGTCTTCGATGTCTCTGTTGTGTTTGTCCTCGGGGGGGGGGGGGGGGAGGCTTCGAGTTCCAAAGGCCTGTCCTTCACGTTGGCTCAGCTGTTGGCTGCAGGAATCTTGTATTTATCCTGTGAGAATCTCAGGAATAGTGTGACATGAAAGGGCAATAACACACAGCTGTGACCATGTAACAGCCATTTTTCTGAAGTCCGGACAGCTAGTCAGTTATGACCCGCGACATTAAATCATCAGAGTGAAAAAGCCGCGATTGCATGCAACGCGGCCTGTTGTGTAAAACAAGCCGGTCCCAGGGAACATGATAAATGCTTGTCAGGAGTTTAGGAACAAAGCTAAAGAGCAACGCCACAGAGCCCCAGAGCACATTCAATGGGAGGAGTGGAGGATAAAGGTGAGGGCGAGTAAATCTAATGTATAAACGGCCCATGGGAAGATCCGACATCAGTATGTCATGTTTCAGAGTTAGTCATGCACAGATGTTCCTCAGCGAGCTGCTATGATACCGAGCCACATGTGCTTCGGTTTGCACAAGCACTATAATCAGTAGCACTCTGTAAACCAGCTGCCGAGCCCACAACCAAAAATACCCAGGCACAGTCGCACATCAGAAATTACAGATAAATATAACGGTGTAATCATTTTAATGGCGAAAGAAATTATTTTATAATGTCAGATGAAGTAAATAACCACATCCTCCCTCCAGCCTTTGATGGTTCCCTGAGGTTTCTGAACTGAGATCCTCTTCCTGCAGCGTCTCTCTCTCTCCTGCTCTCTGACTCATCGGCTCAGGAACCGAGAGCCAACGCCTGCTGCCAAATAATTAACAAATGGCGAGGCTGTCGTCGGGGATACAGTAATAGTGAGATCAAAGTTGGGCGGGGGAAGCTCAAGATGAACGGGGGGGGGGGGGAGGCGGGGGAGCCCGTGGCTTCTGCATGTCAGTAAAGTCAAACACCACGTTTTCCGAATCATATGAAAGCTGGTGCAAAACTTGACGCTCAGCAAACACTTGATTAACCTGTGGAACGTTGAAGTCTTTCACGTGGACATTATAGACATGAGTGGGACCCTATTAGTCCCACAGGGTCGTTTCCTGGGGCCTTATTTTTTTTTCTATTATATATATGAATAACTTAAAAGCAGCATATGGAGTTCAAAGACTCATAGTGAGGAACGTCCACATGTAAGTATGAACCAAAGATGCACTTAGTGGGTCCTCTCTACGGAGGCCAACATGTTTTTTACAGTAGCCCAGACTGGACAAACTAAACACCTTTTGAGTCATTATGAAAACTCAAGGTTTCCACAGGTTCTTTCATGTTTGGAAGGGGAGGGTGAGGTGAGGGTTGTTCAGCTGCAACATGCAACTTCACCACTAGATGTCACTAAATTCTACACACTGAACCTTTAACAAGAGGTCCCTTGGCCAATGTCACATCTTTTCAGTCCAAAGGCCTAATGCTCCAAAATATACGTTTCTCCACAGTGAAAGCAGTACAGTGATTGTAATCTGACCGAAGCTTCCATTGAGTCCAGTCAAAGTGGTTTTTAGAAGTGGTTACAAAGTGTATCCAAGTATATTTAAATTATATTTTGGTTTAACTTGTATAAGACCAAAGAAATATAATACTGTTATAGCTAACCCACCCTGTGCTATTTATACGCTGCTGTGTTGTCTTTTGCTGTCTTGTTTTGTTTTCTATCTTGTGGTGTTTTAAGTGTTATTCTAGAGGAAATGAGCCTCTGGGCTTTTGGTTGTGTTTTTATCCTCCCGGATGTTTTCAGTGTGTCATGTGTGCAATGCAGTTTTTTTTATCAATGAATAAATTCAATCATTCAGTGCACGTCAATGAAGAGACACTCAATTGGAAAAGATAAAATAAAATAAAACATATACATACTAAAACGTATTGCCCAATTTTTTCAAGAGATCAAGAAAAGGCATCAAAAAACATATCTGCCATGTTATCACACGGATTTCTCTTTTCTATTAATCCACTTCAGAGTTTTTTGACTTTGGTGGAAACCTCTTTTTTATCCCAACCAGCTTCCTCCATCTCCTTGAGGGGGACACGATCCTCTGAGTCTCCTGTGTGGTCTGTTCCTGGTTGGTTCTGCCCAAAGAACCTGCCAAGAAACACTTAGTTGAATCCCAGACCAGCTTCCCAAGCTTGCTACCACAGTGCAGACCCACATACTGTATTAACATCCATTGCCATTAAAGTAAGTAATAAAAATAAAGGCTGGCTGGTGGTTCTTAAAGTGGTATATGCTTTCATATGGAAAATGTTACACACAACATGTGGAGCCGGGTATTTTCTTTTCTATTAATTTTTAATCAAATGTAATCAAAGAGAATGGGAGCTATATGTTAGTTTACCAGGAAAACGATTTTATCTTGACATGTGTCTTCATGACATTTTAACCTCATACATCAGGACATTTCAATTAAGGTGGAAAAAAAAACTTTTCTAAAGTAATTGAGAAAGAATGACTCACGTTCAGATGTAAATTTTCCTTGTGGCCCTCAAATAAATTAGATTCATAGATAATTAAAACAGCATGTGCCCACAGAGATATATCACTGACATTAAGAGCTGCTGCTCCACATCTGCTGACGGATGCAGAGGGACAGCAGCTGAACTCTCCTCATTTACCCTCTATCACAGCTCTACATTGATCTACTGTCTTTAGAGGAGAGGATCTCACAGGTAATGAGGCCAAGATTCAGTGACCTCTTCTGACAGGTGACCGTCCGGTGAGATTTAAAGGCCTTTGGGTGCAGGCATGGCTCCACGTTATGTCTCTTTGAGGACCACCAGGCAGCTGCAGGACAGACCTATGTCAGAGAGATGACACAAGTAGTGGCAAGCATAACACTTCCGCAATAATCTACCTCCAGACTTAAAGACAAATGCACGACAAGGGCACTGATGTTGTCGGGGGCCTGCGAGTCTTATGAGACGGCTGCAGGTTCGCACTGCAGGGGAAGAGCTGAGGAAGAGATATACACGAAGTAAAAGCCAGTATAAACAGAAAACCTCCCTTTGATGCAGGGAACAAAACCATTTCATTCATGAGAACAGGGGGAGGACGGGGGGGTCACAGTGAGGGTACCCCTCTAAACTTTGCTTCCGATGTCGTGCATGGCGAGCCCGGGCCAAAGATGTTGTTTTAATGGTGTGCAGAGAGAGGGACCAGGCAGAGACAGCAGAGGGAAAGAATAACAGGGAGTAATATCCCCCCGAAGTGTTTTTCTAATCACCGCAGGGAGCCGGCGGGAGCGGAAGACTCTCTCCAGACAACCTCAGGTCTGCTATTAGAATCACATCCAGTGCATTAATATGTCAGCCCGGCAATCAGTCTGTGAGTATCTTCATGTCTATGTATCATTAACTTTACATGTCCACAGGTACGAGGCTGGACACGGACACAAAGCCACCAGCACTCATGGCCCGTGCCCCTCGCTGTGTGCTGCAGGACTGAGTGGGACGGAGACATGATGAATGGAGGCGCGGTGATCGGATTGGCTGATATCGAACATTAGCGGGTAATAAAAGTTGCTGTGTTGGGGAAACATGATTATGAACGCAGATGTTTGTCTTAAGCACAAGATTATAAATGGTTTCACGTCCCGGCTCCTCTGCTCAAACCATTTTCCGGCAACACAAGAACAAGAGCACCTTTCATTCACGAGAGCGAATGAGGGGATTGAATTATTCCATTACACTCGATGTATGATATCACGGCTTCTACATCGTCAGTTAAAGCTGCTCCATCCACAGCACCTGTGTGAAAACCGATTTCATATTACTCATGTGAACAAATGGTTGATCAGTTCTTTAAGCACATTGTCTCTGTGATGAACCTCCCTCACTGTCTGCTGGCCTCTCCCTCTACCCTGCCCTCATCCACCTGCTTGCATGTTGTCTATGTTGTCGTTTGCTTTTATTATGTCAGATGGAAAAATGCATTTTCATTATTGTGCAAGTAGTTTATGTTTGTGCCTTAGTTGTAAAGTTCCTTTCATACTAGAAATGCAGCTCAAAGTGCCTTACATACAATATAGATTACAAATAAAAACATGTTCAAAGTGTAATTCATCTAAAAGAACACATTTTAAGTAACATAAGAACATTTGAAATGACATTTAAAGAAAAATAAATTAGATTATATTTAAAGAAAGCTATTACATCTCTAAGTGGGCTCATAGTACAGAAAATCTGACAGGATAGTGACATATTCTGGAAGATTTGGCATTGAAATCATGTTGTGGTGGTTATAGCACTGTATAAAACTGGAGTTTGCATCTTCTCCCTGTGTTTGCTGTGGGTTCTCTGGGTAAACCGGCTTCCTCCCACAGTCCGAGGACATGCAGGATGGGGTTAGGTTGATTTGAGACTCTTAATTTGAAGGTGTAGATGGTTGTTTGTCTCTCTGTCTCTGCGATGGACTGGTGACCTCTCCAGTGTTTACCCAGCCTCTTGCCCAACGTCAGCTGGGATTGGCTCCAGCTCCCCCGCGGCCCTCCAGAGGATAAACAGCACAGATAATAGGATGGATATATCACTTCATAAGATGCATTGCTTCACATTAAACCGTCCAATAGGAGCACTGTTCTGCTGTGGTTTTGTCACTTTTCCTCTGTATTTCTTTCGCACAAAACAATCTCCCAGACGAAACCCCCGGGGAGCAGCTGAGACTTGTCACTGAGAGGTTATGAGATGTCGCGGCTGTGCCCTGTGGTGAACATAAAACTACTTTAGCAGGAATCCGAGTTTGGCAGAATATTCCTAGAGCTGCAATATGAGTGCTCATTATGTACGAGATGAGAAAGAAACAACATCCCAGCCTCGATAGCATCAGCCGGGTCAGACTAGGTGATGTTTAGTGGTTCTCACTCACCCATTCTGGGGCAAAAACAAAAAAAAGATGAGTACTGTTTTCCATAAGCAGTTCTGGAAGCGGCACTGTTTTCAATTAGCTTTGCTGAATAGTGACAACCCACAGGCCGGTGGCACATCCCACGACACCAAACCCAATCCGGGTGCAGCACAAACAGTCTAAATTTAATAGGACTTCAGAAAGCATCCTCCGTCTTCTTGTGGTGAGCGGCTCCGAGGAGCAAGAAACATCTGTCCCTTACGTGAGATGGGCTCCACATCTGGCCCCCGGAGTCCTGATTGTTTGAGGGGTGTGGACATGCACCAACAGCTGCAGCCAACCGCTCCCAGATGTCTTCTGATAGGCCGAGTGTGGAGCTGTTTGTTAGGCGTGGGGTGATCTTTGATCTCTCGGCAGCGCCGGGCCGTGGCGTTATTGTTTGAAAGGGCCCGAGCAGCTCGGAGCGGCGTGCAACGGAAGCACGGCGACCTCAAAGGAGGGCCTCTGGTGCACTGTGGTGAAAACAGGCTCGGCAAACTGGCTTCAGCTGTGGAACAGAGCTCGCTGGAAACCACCCAGCATCTCCATCCACATCCAGACTGGCATCTTACTGGAAGAAGTCAACATAAGTATAGTCCATAGCCTCGTGATTTACCGTTGCACCAAGAAGAAAGCGCAAAGTGTGTAATCTTTAAGTGTGTGTTTTACGCGAAATAGAAATGGAAACCTCTGAAGCGTCGTATTAAAGCTTAAAACATAATAACCAATAGTAAAAAAATATCCATATTCATGTGTTCAGAGAAATTATACTTTACTCAATTGCCGTGCTGCTGAGAAGGTTTTTCCATCGTACATCAGAGCTGAGCGGTGTAGCACATTGTGGCATGAAAAGAAACCAATGTCGTAAATAACTCTTTTTTTTTTCTTTTCCACAGCAAAGAAAGGGAAGAAGTTCAGCCTTCTGCTGACATGATCACTCTGCCTGCACAGCTCCACGTGGCTCAGTCCTCTTTGAACTGCTGAGCATCCGGCTCCTGCTTCCCAGGGCTATAAAAGGCCTGATCATCCCTGACAGAGCTGTCACGGGCTTTGTGCACCAAACATTTTTCGTCTTCAGCGAGATGGTGTTTGAGGAAGCAGAGCACATCAGGGCAGAGCTTCCAAAATAAACATGGCATTTATGGAACGGAAAAGGCTTTTGCAGAGCTGTGCCACTCCTGCTTCCTCTCTCCACCGGCCGGGGCCTGGTCCCACTGCAGGAGCAGGGCAGCAACATGCAGGTCGGAATCAGGCAGCACCGCAGGGTTCTCTCTCTCTCGTGCATTAAGGTTCCAATACACAGGTTCTGCAGAACAGACAAATATCTTCTGAGCTTCTGACTCCTCTGAAGCAAAACACTACGATATGGCACAGACACATTACACTGGTGCTTTAACCAAATACTCCAATAATCGACAGTGAACGTCACATGTCAATGAAATATGGTCACATGGCGGTTGACGGTTAGCGCTACTGCCCGACAGCGAAAAGGTTCCTGGTTCAAATCCCAGTTTACATGTTCTCCCTGGGCCTGCATGTGTTTCCTTCATGTATTCCCGGCTTCCAAAGACATGGTTAATTGGAGAAAAATGTTACCCCTGTGATTAGCTGGTGTCATGTCAAGGGTTTGAACCCCCCCCCCTCCCCAGTCTCTCACCCAATGGCAGCTCCTGCTCCCCCCCCCCCCCCCCCCCCCCCCCCCCCACCCACCCACCCACTCCCATGACTATGAAAGGATGAACTGAATGGATAATGGATAATGGATGGAACTCAAGGAGGAACCTCTTGACAAAACAAGGTCAGTCCGACCTCAGATGAAGGAAGAAGGCTCCTCATCCCCCCCCCCCCCCCCCTTTTAATAGGGCCGCAGGAACCAAAGAATTCCCCAAAATGAAAAACAACAAATGGATTCAGACCCTTTCTTATTAGGTGATTAGGATAAATTCCATGCACCCTAAAAGTAAATGAGAGAGGGATTTAGTTATTTGGCATTTAGCAGCTTTTGCAGTTGTAAAGTTAAGACACCAGCCAAACATGCTAAATAATATCTAGAAGTTGCATCATCTAAATTAAAGGGGTTCTATTGCATCAATACTGAAACAAGCTGTCATTTTAAATCTTAGCTGTGATGAGAGAATCAAAATTAGAGATTCCATCAGGTTGGACTGTCAAGGGGATCACTGGTCTTATTGTAGCTCTGCATGACTGATTTCAGCTCCAACATGATATGTATTTTTTTTATTTGAATTCTATTTATATTATCCATCACAGTTTTTACTTCCCTCCACTGTGATTAAAGATAACTCTTCAATCTGTTGTTTCATGCCTCTCAGGCTCAGTAGCTGAGAACCAGCCGACAATCACAAGTCGCATCTGAACAAGAAGAAGAAGCGAGGTCACAATTTCATTTTTCTAAAGCGTGAAACCTGAAAAAAACTTGTGAATAACACTCTCAGAACTTTTCCAAACTAAATGGGTTCCTGTCCGATTGAAACACATCTCGTGGAAAAGACTCATGGATCTTTGTAATTAAATCCTGAAAACTATTGTTACGTTAAAGTGAAGTTTTATTTTGTCTACCCTGTCACTATCACAGATAGTGAACTGTGTATTTTACAGACGTGCTTCCTTACATGTACATTGAATATGAAAACAAACCAATTCTACAAACTCATGGAACCCTATTTGAACTATGAAGTCTCATAACGTTCCAGGGTTTTTCTTGATGAATGTTATTCTTGTTTTTATTTACTTCTTTATGCTCTTTCTGTTTTGCCCTGTTTATCTGGGTCTTCCAAGTGATCACTGCAACTTCCAACACTGTTTGTATGAATCCGTTTGTTTGAATTGTATTTATTTTGTTCTTTTTTAATGCGTCCTGCTATTATTCTTTATAAATGTGAAAAGAAAAAAGAAACATATTGTCTCGACCTTCTATTTAAAGCACATTGAGATAATGTGTATTATGATTTGTCGCTTTACAATTAAAATCAAATTGAATTTGTCCCATTTGTTCTAAAGATACCTTTAAAGCAGAGCTTGGCCGTTCCTGCACCACAGCCTGATGCTTTTTTCATAGCAGACGCAGCAATGAGCTGTAATCAAATCACCAGGATCCCAACAAGTTACATCCCAGACAATAGCAGACGACCTGCAGGCCTGACCTCACTGGGCAATAATTATATTTCAACAAAGTGAATCTGGAAGCTTCACGCAATAATTACACAGTTTTACAATATGACGCTGAGCAGATCTGTGTTTGATTTATTGAGCCTCTTGTTGGATTTAATCTGTTGTGTGAGAGTCGACCTGCAAGTCAACTCTCAACCTAAGCAAAAGGGACCCCTGGTGGCCATGTGATTGAACGACAACTAAATTCAGTCAAGTAAATTTATATTTTTAAGGAACACATACTGCATATTCTAATCTAAGCTGCCTTTTCCTTTGTGTGTGGAGAAGATTGAGACCACATCCACTGCACTGAATCATCAAAGTTGTGTGTCTTTCTGTGTCATTTGGACACAATAATGCAAACCGACTATAAGAGGCTTTAAGGGCAGTCACCACAAGAACTGCTTCATCTGATCCTTCATCATAACCATCTAACAAATATATAATTGCGTTCTCAAAGCAAGTCTGGAATACAGGGACGACCACGGCTTGACAGAATTAGGTTTTATATTTCAGAACTTTGGTCTCTTATCAGTTAAACATCAGCTTTGAGATACGTCCAGGCCGTGTCTGTGAAAGTATGTTGAAAGAATAACTGAGGCTCCACTTTGGTTCACAACCACACACTCTTCAAATAGGCTACAAAGCTCAGCCACAGCTATGTCTTCATGGTCTCGGCAAAAAGTGATTATGCTGCATGTGACTGCAACTCAAACAAGACATGTTGGAGAGTGAAGACCATAAAGAAATACAATGATTTCAAAAATTAATAACGAGTGAATGAAAGAGTGATAGTTATTACACTGTGTTTTTTCGCTCACGGTCTGGCGGCCTCTGGGTGAAGTCAGTAAAAGAAGTTGAGAAGTCTGATCTGTCAGTTTTTTGTTTCCTCAGACGAAAGATTCAAACTTAGCTCCTTTTCCCAAAGAAAGCTGATGGGAACTGGGATCTAAATTATTTATTTTTAAAAATCTAGTTTTTTGCAGGTAAGGCCTTTGCAGTTTCCCTTAAAGAGTGACTTCCTGATTTACTCCTTGATTTCATAAAAAAGAAAAATGAACTGGACCGGGTGCTGTGCAGCCGTCTCTCCACCAGGAGGCGCCTCCAATTAGAACGTTTTGAAAGGAAAGATTTGAGTCTCTGATGATATTTTTTACAATATTTATTATCCATCTAATACTCACTCCTATCTGTGGAATTCAATGGCTAATGTGCAATGCATTGCACTGTTTATATTATATTTCAATTGTATATATCATTTCCATTATATTTCTATTTTATACTCCCTTGCTCTTATTTAGCATGTTTACTTATTTATTTGTGTTTTTGACTATATACTAAATGTCCTCATAATGGGATGAAGAAAGAATCATTTGATCTTTTCTTACCATCAGTAATTGATGATATGTTAAAGTATATATATTGTAGGATGAATATTAAAAGAAAGGTGCATTGAACTTAGTTTTTCATTATAATGACTTGCAGGATCTTTATTTATTGATGGAGCAGGAAGCACAGGTTTCTCTGAGGGGAGCCAGACAATAAAGAATGCGGAACCGAAGTTCAGCAGATACAAGTTTCCGCCCGGACAACATTTCCCTCGCGCAGCTGTCTGTTTACACCGCAACGTGGGTCATTCTGACAGAAGTTTCGAGGCAGATGAGTGAAGTTAAAATATAAAACCTTCATATTGTTTCCCCACCTGGTAAAAATGGGTCTAAAGCGCCAAAGTGAAGACTCTCCGGAGTCGAACCCTCCGGCGAAGAAAGAGAAAGTCCCGGAGTTTAACGGGACTGTGTTTAAAGCCATGCTGAAGGAAGCTACCACTGCTAAGAAGGGTGAGTGGATGTAAACATGGTGTTTTAATGTGTTCGAGCCCCATCCCTCCTTTATGCATGTTTCTACCTCCATGTGTCCATCTCCTGCAGGACTGGAGACGTTCATCTCCATCGCCAAGAGGCTGCCGTCCTCTGACCTGTACGATGTGGTGGAAGGGTACATTAAGATCTCCATGGAGTGTGCAGAGATATTCAAGCTGCTGGAGGGAGAGAAGCACGAGGAGGCGGAGGTAAACTGAAGTGCTGCTGAGTGTGAGACTGCCTGCGTGTTTAGAAATGAATGTCTGATCCTGTGGTTGTGTCCAGTTGATGCTGATCTTTGAGAGTCTGGAGATGATCCTGCTGAGGACAGCCAGCGACCTTTCCCACTTCAACATGGTCGGCAGCGCCATCGTGAAAAAGACAGTTTCCAGCCACATGAAGCTTGTGCAGGGATCTCTGCACTCAGCGAATCACAGGTTGGTTTGAAGACATCCGTACAGCAGGGGCGGATCTAGGAACTGTAGAGGGGCCACAATTTACACTGAGGGACCAATTAAATGTCCAAGATCCATGCACAATTCCTGATTCAGTCAGGTGCATGTTAAAGTCATTCCGTTTTTACTATTAGCTCTTTGGACTTGAGCAGTGACAATATTTTCTAAATTATTTGACGGCTCTCTTCAGGGGCCAATCACATTTCACCCGGGGCCCATATCCCCTTGGCCTACAGGTATTTTACTGTCCAGTTAATTTTTGGTTGTCCCCTGTTCACAGGTTTGTCCGTCACTGCCTCGGCCTCCTGTCCGCCCTGGTGTCTCAAGGCCCAGAAGCTGCCAGAGAAGTCTTCAGTCACATTCACATCAGCAAAGCTCTGTCCGGACTGGCAAAGAGACGGGACAAGAAGGTGCAGTCATTGTTTTTGTATCACAGTTGTGCGGTTTCTTTATTTTTCTATGCTTACACATGCCAGAGGTGTTCATACGCAAACTTTCCTCTGTTCATCTCCAGGGAAGACCTGATGTCCGCATGGCTTACATCCAGTTTGTTCTCTCCTTTCTGGTGTCTGGAGATAATGTGACAGTTGGACAGATATTAGAGCTCAAAGGTAATTATGATTTAGATATTGATTTGTCATCAACACCACAAACAAACAAACCTCCAGTGCGCTGATGATTTTCTAATTTGCTGTGTCAGAGCTCCTGCCAGAGATCCTGAGTACGGGTCTGAAGGAGGACAGGATGTCTCTCGTGGATCTGATCCTGTCCACACTGAAGACCAGAGTAAGAGTTCAGCAGCACAATCTTTACATTTAAAACTCTAGTAGTTACAGATGTGATGATTATATTCATTGTTGTTCCTCATTCTGCAGGTTTTACAGAACAAGATGTTGAGTAAAACACAGAAAGTGCGTTTTTTCACTGCCGCTGTTTTGGCGAACATCGCTTCTCTGTATAAGTGGAACGGGATTGTTGATGCGACCACTGATGATACCAAAGTAAGATGTTTGCTTATGGTTTTGAGTTCATTGAAATGAAGGCTCTGTCAAATTTTTTACTTATGGGTCTAATTTTTATAAAAAATGTTGAAGGTGGTGGAGAACTCCGAGCATGCTGGGAAATCTGTCATCCGGGATCTGGCTCACAGTTTCCTCGTTGACCTGTGTTGCTCTCGTAAACATGGAATCACCTTTCATGATGCCAGCTTCGGCACCGCTGGCAGGTAAGTGAACTGTCGGATGTAGAGTTTGCCTCATCCTCCTCTGAAAACTCCTCATGTTGATGCTGGACTTTCTTTTTCTTTTTCTTTCCAGAGCTGGTAACATCGTGTTACTTCAGTTCCTGGTCGGGCTGAAGCAGGCGACAGAAGATGAACTGGTGGCCGACCTGGTGGTGAACATACTCAAAGCCAGTCCTGATATTCTGGCAAGATACTTCAAGGAGACTCAGTATTCATACGCACCCCGTCTCAAAAGTGCCTGGCAGGACAATGTCAGGCTCCTGAAAAAGGTAATTTTTACACAGGCCAAGGACTTTGGTCTGTCAGATTACACAAACGACTTAAATGGATTTTCTCAAAACCTTTTACATTTTGGCGTCGACCCAGGATTTCTTTCTTCACTTTCTTTTACAGATTTCACAGAGAATCATTTTTAGGTCTTGATGAAAATAAGCTGGTGTATTCTCTGCACTGATTTAGCAGACTTAAATGTAGTTTAATTGGGGTTAAACATGCAACTACTGTTGCATGTCAACAAATAAGGCTAGAAACCTGCTATTCTTCCACCAATGTGTAGCTGGAATAATGTAGTGTGGCTGTAGCTTTATGGCTCGATTGAGTAGATGGAGATTCGTGGGCCTCGGGCAGGTAAATGTGCTCAACTGTGTGATTCTATTATTTATCTTGAGACATCTGTGTTAGCAAATACCGTGTTGGCTCATTTTCAAATAGACAGTAATGCTCCTCTTTTCATTTTCTTGTCAGATCTACCAGGCCCAACCGGAGCTCTCCGCAGTCTTTCAAAGCTCTGAGGTCTTCCCTCTCCCTCGCCTCCTCTCCATGATGATGGTGGTCTCTCTTCCTCCTGTCTGCAACAAGGCCTTCTTCACACAGGGCCTCAGTGTAAGTGACTGAGCCCTCATCAAATGAATCCTTTAGCACAGTCAACAATGGAACGAAAACTTTTTTAAATGTTTAGTAACCTGGACGTTGTTTCCCTCTTGTATCCGACAGTTTAACAACACGGGAGTGCAGCTCACAACTCTGTCCATGACGAACTTCTTCTTGAAAAGAGCCAGTAAGAACATCGAGTACCTGTTGGAGGTGCACAGCTCGGATGTTTACACTGCTGACATGATGGTGGACCTGGTGGAGCAGTACAGGGAGACACTCAGCAAGGTAAGCTCGGGGGAAAGTGGCGCCATTAAACACACAACAAATGGTAATGATGCCTCATTCAACAACTCACTGTCTGTACTTTTTGTTCCCTGCTCCAGATTTTGCCTGATATGACGAGCATCGTTGCAAAGTGGCAGTCGCTCAGCAAGAAGGAAAAGACGGAGGGCGAAGACAAAAAGACCAAAACAGAGGGGAGCTCTGAAAAGACGGATAATAAAAAGGAGGAACCTGGTAAATAACATGATCAGTGCATGAATATTGTTTATTGCCATGAGTCTCATTAAACAAGGGAGTTTGACAGACTTGTGTATTTTATGTTGCAGTCGCAGAGACAGCTGAGGTCATCATGCTCAAGGCTCTGATCCTTCAGGTCATTTGTCTTTACCAGAGAGTGGTGCCCCATCTGGTCAACCAGTGCAAATTTGACTTCAGCAAGCTCTTTAAAGGTGACATTATAGTTTTGAGAGGATGAAACTTTAGATATTTTCATGATCTTTAGCGATCAAATCTAAATTATTGTCTTTACCCCTCTAGGCATCGTGTCAGAGAAAGGAATGAGACAAGAAGTCCCTCCAGTGCTGCAGTATCAGATTCTGCAGTTGGCCCTGGATCTCCCTGCAAGCAAGTTCTCCTGGTTCCGGATACAGGTGAAGTCATTTTATAAAATTTATTGTTGTTTAGGAGATTTGCTTTGTAATCAGTGTTGTTTATAATGTGATTTGCATGTTGTTGTTTTTCCAGGATACTGCAGATACTGAATCTCCGTCTGCAGAGAAGTCGGTGCTGTACCTGCTTCTCCAGATGTTTGTCAGCAGCAGCAGCGCCCACCTGAAGACCTCCACACGCATGCTGGTTCTCAAAGTGAGAAACATTTCCTCTTCGTCTTGGCATTTGCTCTCAGTTTGCAAAAAAGTTGACATATTTAACTTTTAATTTCAAGTTTCAACACTGACTTGATTATTAATATTAACCCCAATTTAGAGTGGAATTTACCTCAAAATTAAAGAAAGCAAGAACTAAAATACACTTTTATATGCATAACCACAGTTTGAGGTATTAATAATTTCATCTGACGTCAAAGCATCGTTTCTAGAGATGTTAACGATTCCTAACCTATTTTGGAAGATAGTTCAGTCCCTACATTTAAGAAAATAACTTTGTCCTGAAGCAAAATAAAACTGCTGTGAAACTGCATATTTATAAGGGTGATAAAGGGAGAGCAGCTTAGGACATTTTATCTCTGTTAATATTTAACTGTCCATGTTTCACAATTGACTTTGCCAGACTCTTACTGACAGTATTGCTGAAACACAGCTTCAGGGATCATGAACAGCTGTTCTGTATTTCCTGCCTCGTATTCAGGTGCTGAAGGACAGTGGCGTGTTCGAGTACAACTGGACTGAGCTCAATCTCTGGCTCGATCAGCTGACGAGAGTCGAGCCAAAGCACCAAGAGACTGTCATCCTGTTCCTGGAGAGGGTGAGTTCGTTTAAATCAACTAAATATGAAATGTTGAATCATAACACCGTAGTTAAGATTGATCCTAAACTACTGGTCTCTTTCTCTAGGTGCTGGTGAAACTTGTGTGCAGCTCCTATACTTACACAGATAAGGTTGCCAGTCTGGTGCAGGAGGCAGCTTACCTGCAGGCTAACCTGAGTAACCAGGAGGGCGACGCTGCCAGTATCCCCATCTCTCACATCGATGGTGAGCATTTAAACATGAACTCTAATCAAAGCTGATTTTCCTCAATATAACAATAAGCTTAGTTTCTGGAACGTGTTTGATGTTATGTATACATGTTTTGTAGATGTCTTGGACATGCTTGATGTCATTATGGAGGGAAATGACGGTGAGATGGAGGAGTTTGGTCCATGTCTGAGTGAAGACCTCATTATTCAAACCTTCCCCTTCAGTGTGGTGGTACCTGCTGCCCTTGAGGCACGGAACAAACTGCCAGAAAACAAAGGTAAACCATCGATTTGGACAAACGGCTGTAAATTGAAAGGGGGAAAGTAGAGCAACTTGTTTTGGAGCAGAAATGGTAAAAGATGGGTTTTGTGTTAATGCACACCTTCATTTTCTTTTACATCCTTTCTTTCCTCAGGTGTTGTGCATGAGTACCTGTCCGCTGTGCTCACCGACGTGCTGCACTGTCAGAGAGAGCCGCTGCCCCTCTGCCTGGCTCTGCTGCAGTATGACAAAGAGCTCGTAGCCTCCAACCCGTCGGCTTCTCCTCATCGTGCCGTCATACACCTTCATCAGTATTACTCCAAGTGGCTGCCACAGCAGAGCCAGGAGGACCTGGTCAGTTTATAGTAACACCAAAACAGTTTAACTGAAGGAGGGAAGTCATTTATTCTAGTGGAAAAATAATATTTCTCTCTTGTTTTGCAGTTCAAGTCTTCGGAAGGCCTTTCAGAGGAATCGCCCACTTCCAGTTCATACACTGCACTGATGAAAGCTGCGTATAGCCAGGGACCGAGCTCTCTGCTTGAAGAAACCTTCAGGAAGAACGTGGAAGAAACTCTAGCCCTCATGTCGATGGATGAGTTCCAAGTAGCAATCAAGCAGATCCTACTCTACATCAAATCAACAGTGGAAAACTTTGGCACGGTAAGAGAGAGCACAAGACGAGGTCGCTTTTCAATGCATTTCCAAGTTTAAAAATATCCACAGCACATTGTGTTTCTTCGGCGCAGTTCTCCAAAGACACGGGCGCTGCCCTTTTGACGACCTTGATGGGACAACTCCAGGGTTTGGTGATGAAGCTCCAAGGCTTTGAGGAGAACATGGAAGCAGAGCCAGCAGCAGCGGAGAACCTCCAAGAGGGATCAGAGCTTTTCCTGGAACTCAACCAGTCGCCCGCAGTAGAAGCCAATAAAGAGCAGGTTAGACAAAGTTCAGCTTTTGTTCTTGACTTTATGTGAAATCAGTTCTGCTGACACCATGACCAATATCATTACATTCATTTCTATTTATAGATTAAGTATATCTAATATGGCCTCCTCTCCTTTTTAGATGCTTGTTTCGGCTTTTGGCTCGATCTTCAAGCACCCGTGTTTGGAGCAGTGGTTTCTGGCTCTGGAGTCTTCTGCTTTGCCTCCAAACACTCTGAACCCTGTCCGACTGAAGCATCTGTGTGCTCATCTGACTGATAACACTCTGGCCCTGCTGAAGACCAGCGCCCCAGTTCTTCGTGACTTGAGTCAACTGGAGCTCCTACACAGCTACATGGAGGCGGTAGAGAGATCTGTTCTCAAGGAGTTAACTGAGAAGGGCTCTCAGGCTGCCAAGAAACAGTCCCGATGTTTTCATGCCCTCCTGTCTCTGCACAGCTACATGGACCCCTGTAATCTGAGGGAGGTGGTGTACAAGTTGCTGCTCCTCCCTCAGGAGAGCCTCATCTCTCCCGGCAGCAAGGGCACTCCAGCCAAGCTGAATGTCTACGGTCATGCAGCACTGCAGATCCTCACAGAGAGTAAATCCAACCCCACCCAGGACCACAGCATCTTTCTGACACAGGCGCACCTGCACGGCCTGAGCACGCTGCTGCTGTCCTGCTCCAGTCCTGCGCTGGAAGAGTTCCTGCATCAGGCTGTGTCCAGCGAGCCCGGCAGTGCCCGACTCATCCACACTGACGTGCTGCTGCACTGTCTCCAGCAGCCGGCCTCAGACACTCAGGCCATCAGCGCTCTGCTGCTGCAGAACTCCTCCACCCACCGCCTCTGCTTTGAGGTGTGGTGCTTAGAGCCTGCAAACATGAAGCAGCTCTCGAACCAGACAGAAACATTCCTTCCACTGATCAGTACCTACTTACAGGTGGCAAGTAGGGAGGACCCGGCCAGACCCAAAGATGGTTTGTACTAAATCAAGTTCTCCATTGTCTTTAAGCATAAAGCAACAGGGTTTAGTCATTTTTCTCTTGTACATTAATTAAAATATGTCCATTATGTGTTTTTATAGTGCAAAAAGAAGTTTTAAATTCCCTAAAGAAAGAACTGCTCCCCAAGTTGACCCAGTGCATTCTGGGAAACCTGACAGAAGATTCTGGAGCCAAGTTTGTTGAAGCTCTCGCCAGTTTGATCAAACTCTCTGCAAACACCCAGGACATCGGGGATTTGATCAGGGACCTTCCCAAGGCTCTTCAGAAAGTGGACAGTTTTGAAAGGTAATAATTAGCTCTTAATATAAAGTCAATTATCACTGTCACGAGTTATTAACTGTTTTCTCTCCCAGATGGCAGCTTGTCGACGTTATCACCGAGAAACTGGCCGATTTCCCAGAAGAACTAGAAACCTGGAGGAAGTCTGTCACAACTGCTGCCGTCAAGTGTCTCACCGGCTCTTATAGTCACTGTAAAGATCAGGCTGCTTCTCCGTCAGAGCAGGAGCAGAGCGTCCTGGAGCGGCTGCAGAGACTCCTAGTGGGTGAACTCTCCTCGCACATGCTCTTTGTTTTCTGGCTTCATTTCATTCATTTCCTTAATGAGTCTTCTTCACGCAGACTTCAGCCGATGACATCACTGCAGCTGAATGGAACAGTTTTGTCAAGAATGGACTGAAGTAAGATTTTCTGTCGGAATCTGTTTTCGCTTTTTTGTCCAAACGGCTCAAAAGTTTATCGGAGATATTCTTCCTCCCCAGATATCGGTACAGAGATCATCACTTCCTGGACACTTTGAGCAGCCTGTTGAAAGTGATGTATGGCGACAGTGAAGTCCAGAAGGATCTGATTCCTTTGTCGACCCTTCACATGATGACCAGCAGCCATTCTCTCTTCCTGCCCACCATGCTGGACTCGGATGAAGAGCCCAGCAGAGGTCAAGCCAAAGGTAGCTTAAATTAAGATAGACTAAGTTACAAACATGAAGCTCTATTCCTCAACCGCTGATATACACATGTTCATTTTGTTGTAATTTCAGAAGCGTTGGTGTCTCTTCTTCTCTGTCTGGTGAGGAAATGCCCAACAGTCTGTAACATCAGTCACTTTGTTTTATTACTGGGAGCATATGGAGCCACGCTGAATACTTCAGGTAAAACAGGAAATCTAAAGACTTTCACTGTCGTTGTGTTTGTTGTTGTTTCTCACATTTTGTTTTGTTGGTGCAGATCAGAAGCTGCTACTGCTTCTTCAGGAATACGAAAGAAACCAAGTCAGTCTGCTGAAGTTTCAGTAAGTCACATTCATTATTTTTAATGTTTCACCAAAACAGCTGTGGTATCGAGGTCTTCCCAATACATTAGTTTGACCAATCACTAGTCGATTATGACATTTCACCGCGTTTTGCATCAAAATAACGAATAAAAACCAAACTTAACGGGAAAATGAACACTTGCAAAAACATCAGCGGACAAAAATAATCTAAAATGACAGAAACTTTCTTTATATACAATATTTCCTGTGTACTTTTTGGTTCACGCTCCATCTGCTAACATGGAGAACGTTGGGATTATGACCTATACTGCAGCCAGCCACCAGGGGTCGATCAAATCATTTGACTTGAGGAGCTGTTGTGCCATTGATCTTTTTATACAGTCTATAAGCTGCACACCCTCAACAAGTGCGCTTGTTTAATGCAAACATTCACCCTGAGTTTTCGTCTGCAGATCCTTCCTGTGGGGCTCAGCAGCTGTGGAGCATCACAAGACCAGGACGAGTCTGGGAGCGTCTCTGTGGAAGCAGGCGAGCTCCGACGACCTGCTGGCTCTGCTGAAACCTGAAGGGATGCTCCAGACTATCGCCCAATTTCCCCAGCGGCGAAGACTCATCCTACAGGTTGATATCTGATTTCATATTTACTTTCCCTCACCATATTTGTAGGATACGCTTACTGTATTTGAGATACCAAATTATCGACATGTTTTCAAATGTAGTTTTTCTGTTTGGCAAGATACCATTAGTAGTAAGTGAGACAGTGTTTTTGTTATTGGGATGATTTGATCAAATGCTTGTTTTTCCTCCCTTATAGGAAGGCAGTGAGCTGCTGACCAACAATAACACAGTGAAGGACCTTGGGAACGTGTATGATCCCTGTTTTCTTCTGCCTCTCTTCAGTACCATACTTCAGCCAGGTGAGGATATTTTACCTCTGTTGTGCATTACTCCACATCATCATCAGTGTAGCTCATAAAGGTTTACATGTGTTGTATTCTTTATCTTCTCTCTGACAGAATGTGTGGTTGACTGCCTCAAGTTTGTGTCCAGCCACGCTCTGGGATTTACAGTAATGTGTCTGAGTAGCTACGACCCGAAGGTGAGGGCAGCAGCGTACCACGTGCTGAGCTGCTTCTACCAACACCTGGAGGGCGCTCGGTTCAGGGAGAAGGGACAGGTAAGGTCACAGGGAGGTGGGGTGTGAATAAGACCCCGTTCACAACTGGTATCAACATCTGTCCTGAGAGATTCAAAAACAAGTGGACAGCACAAAGTACGTGTGTCCACGCCTGATATTAGAATCTTGTGATCGGATCTGATTTCTCTGCTTTACATGCAAATACACATATACGTCATTTGTTAGCCAAGAACCTGGGTCGGTGTCTGTGTGTTTGTGTGAGAAGGAGAGAGAGTAGAGAGCAGAGCATACTCATTTGAAGAAAATAAACCCTTACAACCGAGGTAAAAAACGTACCCAGATGTGTGGGATCCCTCTCTCAGGACAGACAGAAGTGTTGCAGTGAATGTATCCTCAATGTGTATTTGGTGAATTCACACCTCTCTCAGGACAGATGTTTTAATACGAAGTCTGAAATGAGGTCTGTATGAGAGAAATTGCCTCCAGAATCGTTGATGTGGTTGGTTTTTGGTCAAACAGCTTCTGTACCTGATGGACACGGTGAAGAACGGGATTCGTAATCCAAATCAAAGACTTCCCTTCGTCATGACCACATACGTCGCTAAAGGAGCTCAGCAGATGCTAAAACCTGGTGTGTATCCATGAGAACTTGAGCTTGTCTCTGTGTCATTTGACTCCTGATGTTTAAGAATGTTTTTTTAAATATCCTACCACTGCTGACTTGCCCTTGTTGTTTCTGTTTTCCCAGAGGACCACATGTACATGGTTTTAAACCGATTCCTCCTGTCCCATCAGAGTTTGGACTTCAGAAGAGTCCCAGAGTTCTTCAAGCTATTCTATGGTTGTGACTTAGAGGTAATGAAGGAAACTGCCAAAATAACATTTATTCTTATTATTGTTCTGTGAAGTCCAGGGAATGAGGAGTGTAAGAATAAAAGATTCAGAAGAAATTCTTTATGATTCTTCACAAAACAGGATCAAGGAAAACCAAAGTAAAAAGTAACAAAGGTAAACCAGCTCAATACTAAAGTATTAGTATTCCTACTAAAAGACTACCAGTTTCAGTTCATTGTAGCTCGGGTTGTCACCAGGCAGCATGACAACTCCCAGATACAGAAACTGCTACACTCCAAAGCCACAACAAGAAATGCAGCACTATGGCCTTAGCATCAGGATGGATGAATTTGACCCAGAACAAATGAAGGACTGTGAAAACAAACCCTCAGTGCATCAACAACTTTCAACCTTCATCGGTTTGTTTGCTCAGCTCAGACTGATCTTATCTGATTCTGTGAAGGGGTGTTAGATTTCCGTCTTGTTTTTTTTTTGTCCCCCAGCACAAGATGGAACGCGAGTGGATCCTGAGCGTGCTGGAGGAAGGGATAAGTGATGGGAACTGCTACGAACTGTGCGAGCAACAAGGCATCTTCAGGAGCATTTTAGGCTTCAGCAGCAGTCCCCTGTGTGATGATCAGTCACAGGTACGCACTGCAGGACTCACAATGATCCAACACACTGATAATTAAATAGGGAAAGATAATAAAGTTGTAAACTCCGAAGAAAGGCATGAAAAGAAGAAGAAAATATTGGGAAATCAAGCAAGAAATCTAATGAGAAGGTGCTTGACGCTCTGAATTACACATCATAAGGAAAACAATTAAATAAGTGTTGTTTTGCATGAATCTCTCCATTAGGCCCAGGTTATCAGGGTGCTGTGCCAGGCCGCCCGTGTGAACAAAGCAGCTTATAACCTCACCAAAAGCTGTGGACTCCTGACCTGGATGACACAGTTGGTTGAAAAAAGGTAAGGCCCCGTCTTCTATTTGGACATTATCAGTCGTAATATTACCATAATCTCTTCATATTCTCTGCATCACTCTGTTATTATCGTTCCCCTCAGGAATCGAGACCTGCGTCTGCTCAGTGCCGTCGTAGATCTGCTCCACGTGCTGTGGTTTACAAACCTGGGGCAGAAGGAGAAGCGGGTGGATGCAGCTGAAACCTCCGTGTCTGCAGAGGAGAAACCTCCGAGCTCAGTGAAGTGTCTCCCTCTACCCTTCATCTCTGAATTCCTGTGTGCGACGTTGGCTGTCAGCAGACACCTCAGGTAAAGCCTCCAAAACTGTCAGGGACATTTAACAGTACCATAAACGTCATTTAAGTTTCATTATCAGGCAGTTGTTATCAGACGTTGGTCGAGGATGAGAATGTTTGTTTGACCTCCTCCTGTCAGGTTGGCGGGTCTGAAGGCTGCCGAGCTCAGCATGTATCTGGAGACCCTGTGCTCCATACTGAAGCATCGAGGGACGGCTCACAATGTCAACAAAGAGGCCGAGCGACTGTCCATGCTCCCGCAGCCTCTCTCCTGTGCCGAGGTTCTGACCCTGCTCCTCTGCTGGGCCTCGCTGTCCGGCAACAAGGAACTCTCTGCCCAAATACAAGTCCTGTCTGAAAAGCACAAAGTGAAGGCCTTGCTGGGTGAGTGGTTCAAACCCAGAAGCCGTCACTGTTGTCTTTCCATGTCAGGGATGGACAAAATACTGTAAACACTGAATGGAAAATCAATGATTACCAAAAAGCTGACATTAATTCCCAAAATGATTAATATATTATGGCCTGTAATAAAGCCAAGCCCATGTTATTAAGGTTTGCCCTCCTCAAGATCATACTGCAACAACACCATCTCTGGTCCAGGGTCTTTAAAAAGTCAAATTTTATCATCTGAATCAGAACCTATGAGCACACAGGTCTGAATAATATTTCAAACATTGTTGAGAAAAGACAGTAAAGTCCATGGGAAAGAAATTGCCTATTCTCTATTAGGATACGTCACCTTATCTTCAATTACAGGAAACACTGAGTAATCCTGGGACTCCGATATTCTTTCATATTTGTCGTACTTGATATGCGTCTTAAATTTAATTAATTATATCCTTAAAGGTTTTTAATTTAATATGTCGGAACCTGCAGCAACCCAGCATTCAGTGCTCCAGGGCTTCTGCTCCCTCGCTAACCCCAGAGAGAACAAATAGAAATGAGGCTTCAAAAGTATCACGCTGTTATGTGTTGTCATTACTTGTAAAACTTTTTCCATACAATCTGGCGAATCAAGAGCTTTGTCCTGTGTCACAGTATCTAAATCATTCCACGTGTCTTTGATGAAATAATCTAACTTTTGTTAATCTTCCTCTTCAGGGATGGGGAGAGATAAGGCCAGGGGTAAAGGCTCCTTTTCCCAGGCCCGCACACAGAAGGAGACCCCGGCCGAAGACGCTGAAACTGAGAATCCAGGAGAGAGTCCCCTGACAGCTTGTAGACTCAGCCTCAGCAGTATCCTCCTTCACTGGGAGCCCGTGTTTCCTCCCTCTGAGCCGCAGCAGGTTCAGCCAGGAGACAAACTGGATCCCAGTCAGCTGGCCAGGGATGCTGCACACCTGCTCACCAAGTGGTCCCTGAGGTGCTTGGTGGAGGCCACGTATGATGAGAACAGAACAAAGAGCTTCCTGCACTGGGTTGAAACGGCTGTGATAAAACACAGGGAGATTTCGGATGTCATGCTGCTCGATCCCGGTTTGAAAGCTGACCTGCTGCGACTCTACCACCGGGCCTTTGAAGCTCATTGTGACTCCAGTGTTTTGGCAAGAGTGGAAACCTTCCAGCGATTTACCAACATTATGATTTGCTTACTGGAGGCCCAGGGCCACCTTCCAGATCTGCATCAGGCAGTCGTCTCTGCCTGCCGGCCAGAGGCCACTCAGGATTCGGCTAGATGTGGTAAGAGGCTGCCAAACAATACTATACCAGTTTACCAAATTACTTCCACTGCATATAACTAAAATATCTTTGTTGTGTTGACATTCGGGGTCACAGAGATGGACCGAGCAGGATTGCCCAACTTTTTAACAAAGCAGGGTTGAAAATTCAACTTGAGGGGGGCGTTACTTTTGGTGAAATTGAGGAGAAGGTCGGGCTATACTTGGATCTACTAAACAAGTGAAATGCCTTTTCTAAACACGTCTGTTTGGAACGGGCTGTTTGCTTGGACTGTGGTGAGGCTGGTTACAGCTTTCTTCCTCAGACAGTTAAAGTGTCCAGCAGTAATTCAGCTGCGGCGGGTTAGGACCAACAAAACCCTTAAGCTGCACCACAGCTGCTGCACAAAGAGCTGTTCACTGGTTTATTTAAGTTCAGCTTGACTCGGTACACAGAACCAAACAGGAACATCAGTTGTCGTGAAGCTGTTGTTGTTGTGATCGAAAACATCACTTCCGAGTCCCAAACACCGCTGCTACAGAACGCTGGCTATTATTTACTTTGTCAAATTAAGCAGTGGACTGTGAAACTGGTTAAAAACCTGGTATTTAATGGGAACGACAATACAAGTTGCAAAGAATACACATTTTTCAGATCAGTCTACTTTGCTTGGTCAAATTTCTACAAATTAGCTAAATTATTAAGCGCCATGTGTATCACATTTGTAATATTAAGCATCATTGAAAAAGCCAAAGAACACATCATGAAGACACATCAAAAGCTGTAGAAGAAGCCTAAGAATCAGGAATGGAGGAGAAACTTGATTTGACCAATTCATGTGAGAATCATGGTAACAATATAAAGACTTGTTTCATGTTTTTGGATTATTAAACCATTTAACTCATGCAAACTATAACAAATATATATATATATTCACCTTTTCTCTGTCACAATAATGACACACTCATAATAACACTGTCGTCTCCCTCAGCATATTCACTCCTGTATAATTATTGTCAGGTAACTAAATGAAGCCTCTTGTCTTCTCCTCTCCAGACGCAGGGCTGCATCTGTTGTCGTTGTACATTCATGAGCTGTGGAGCGGAGCCTCTTCAGCCGAGCTCTTCCTGTCTCATGTCAGTTTGGTGACCAAGTGTCAGAGAGGGAAAGAATCCAAAGAAGCACAACCAGCCGTCAGAGCCATCTGTGAAGACATCATCAGCTGGAGGAGATAAACACAACTGCGTTCTTTTAAATACGGCTAATTCAAATAATGTGTGTACTCTTCCTTTTTTTGTTACTGTAAAGAAATAGGATTTACAAATGTCATAAACATGTGTTTTTAACAAATTGTCCTTGTGTTACCTATTGTTTATTATCTGTACATAAAGGTTGTTGAGGACATTAAAGAAGGAGATAGTGAAGCTGATTACAATGAATAGCTCTTATTGTCCTATTAAAATAAAGGGATCACATGAGTCATGAACACAGGCTGCTGCTTAGGGCACAGGATTATAGTTCTTTATTAAGTGGTAAAGTGTACCTTGCAATTTATAGATATTCAGGGTATTCTAAAAAATTGACAGTTTTCTTGCAGTTGCAAACCCTTTAATCTGAAATGTTCATGACATCAATCTCTACAGCTGCATTATAACATCATCATTGTGAAATTATGTTCATAAACCTAAATTTCTAAGATTTTAGCTCATATCCATAAATATGGCTTCATTCAGATTCAGCTCATGCGGATGATATTCTGCGGCTTCTATTCACTCTGGATCTGTGACTCCTGCAGAAGGAAATGTTTAAAAGTCAAGATGTGTGGCTCTATTCCTCAGATTTTATAATACAGTATGCATATGTTTTAACTTTACTTTTTAACATTTGATATGATGATGAAAGTCGATGCACCACACTTACATTTGTATGTTTCCAGTGCTAGACATTAGATTCAAACAGAGAAAGAGGAGTCCCACGAAAGCCGCCAGAAATACCCAAAAAATGATCACAATCGAGTCTGAAAGGGAAGTGGACAATTACAGTTACATTCCTGCTGCACAAGAAGAGAAATGCAAATTATAAAACATGAAAACTTACATTTGTTGTATTTCAGCTTGCTCTCATCCACAATCACAGGGTCGAGGTAATCATAATAGTATTCATACTCATAAGACACAGAGTTGTTGGAGTTCTCTGTTGCAGCCATCTTCTGGTTCTGGGAGGGAGACGATGTCTTGTTCCATAAAGGCAGCAGGGAAAATTTAAATGAAATAACAAAAAACTTGTTTTGTGGAGAAAAAAGAAAGTTGATCTTGAGTATTTCCACAAGAACTAAGAAAAGCTCCTCCAGCTCTCACCTGCATGTGTTCATCTGACTCCAGCTGCTTCCCATCCGCTCAGATGGGCTGACTGTGTTTGAGTGGATGAGGCAGTGAGTGAGATAACAACCAAGGAAAACAAGGTTGTGCTCAGAGTGTCCTGTTATGAGTGGGTCTGATGAGACACCTTGTATTCCTAGAAGACATTTGTATATTAAGGATAGGGGAGTCTGGAACACCCCTATCCCTATGGAGAATTATGATTCAAACAATAGGAAGATTATAATTAATCATGAAGCTGAGTAAAGACACACAAATACAGGACAACACATTTAAAATGATATTCAATCATATATCATTCACACTCAAACACACACACACACACACACACACACACACACACACACACATACATACACACACACAGTCATGAAGTGCTTCAATGAGCAGCACTGAATCTGCCAATCCAGTTGGTTTCATTCGCTCCGTCAGAATTCCCTGATTTCTGAATGTTCTCTTAGACATAGGCTTGAAAACCAAGACACTACTCAGAGGACGACCAAGTTTTTTTTACCCCTATTTTAATCTTTTTTAATTCTAATTTAAATGTCAGACTGTATATTCTTGAAAAACAAAACTTCATTGCTCTTTGTAAGGGTTATTGTTATCATGCTAGGATATTATCATTATACCAGTGGATTTAAATGGTGGTTAAAAAAATGAAAACAATAAAATAATTTATGACAATCATTTCTGAGACAACACAGAGTCAAAGGCCTACCTTAATATTTTTTATTTAATTTAATTTCTGCCAATAGATTCCTTTCACCTGAACCTTTACGAGGGAAAACATTTGTCTATAAATTAAATTACATTTACTCATTAAACAAGGTAAATGTCTCGGGGCAGCAAGGAGGCGTTTACACGGATGATTCTAAAATATATTATTCACCTTTGCCGATACTTAGAAATTGAATCGGGATTAAACTGTATTTTGAGTTTAATCCTGTGTTTTTTTAATTTCTGATAGTTGAAATTTAAAGGTATAAAGAAAATAACCAAAGAATATATATTTAAAATTTTTCATACAGAATATTATACAAGAGTTACTGCGTCATGACGTCACAAGCCAACGCAACGGACGGCGTAGTGGCGCACGGGGTGGAGCCTCCAAACTAGCAGAAGAAGCTATTAGCTTAGCAGGACTAGCTGGGCGGCTGCTTCGACGTCAGTTCTGAGCGTTTCCACGACACCGATTCATTTTGTCTTTAGCTTCGCGACTCGACACAGGTTTGATCAGATAGAGGAACAACCCACGCACGTTCTTCAAGCTGGTTTACGACGAGACAAGCCGCCATGGAGGCAGTGAACGCGTTCAACATGGAGGTAAAGTGTGTTTGTGCTAAAGCGCCCCGAGTAGCGACGTCAAAATCGATGCTAAACGTCAGTCGTCGGATTATCTAATGTTGTATTAACGCGAACAAAGTCTACATTTCAACTAAAACTGCTGAATTTGTTCATATTTGTCGACGTTAGCTCGGTTGACTCCGAGGTTTCGCTTTCAACGTAAAACAAGGCTCGGTTGGATTAGTTAGCCGTTAGCTAGCGTCGCTCGAACACACGCAAGGCCCGTGCGTGTTTCCCAGTTTAACCTTTTAACGTACACAACCTTGAACGACAACACAAACACACAGGACAGCACCAGTGTGTGTTTAACGCTACACGCACAGTCTTGTAGCGTCATGTGTTCTTTACCTGTGGTGCTGTTATTTTATACACGTTAAAGTCGCGCTAACGCCCATTAGCTAGTGTTTGTTTGTTTGGTGGAGTTTCGGGCGCAATTTTTTAATTAGCATGTTGTGATTGTGAATTGTTATGTAAATGCTGGTTTGCACGTGAGGAAGCTGTCATTGCTGTGTTGTTGACTCCGGGTGTGGGTGTGTGTGTGTGTGTGTGTGGGGGGGGGGGGATTACTGGCATTTGACTACATGCTAATCTTATTTCTCATTTCTGCACATTCCTGTGAAACCTGAGTATTTCAAATCAGATGTATCTTATATTCTCAGGTGTTATTCATTAATAGAAGATAGATAGACAGATACTCAATTGATCCTGAGGAAAGTACATTAGTAAAATAACTTATAACCACAGCAATGATATCACAATGTTATTTATAACAGCAAAACGTGATCTGAAGTGAATACTTTGTGATAAACCTCCTTACGGTGTTGACACATTTTATACACATTCATACATTGGTCTGTTATGTTGTTTTCGGTTAAAATGATATTGAGATATATTTGATTTTTTTTTATTGCCCCGCCTGACTTAGATCACAGACACTGTAAATGTCCACTTTCCTCTTGTAGATTATGAGTTTTACAGTGTGACTGTGATAAATTCTGAATCTTTCAAGAGCTAATTAAAAAACGGTTGTGTTGTCTGTAGAGCAAACAACTTGAATTTCCTGTAAAAACAATATTGTACAAAAATTTTGTTAGAAAGGGGACAGCATATTTCCCCATTAGAAGTATTATACTTGGAAAATCAACATTTGTTCAAGGCAAACTTGCGTTCAGGCCATTTGTTTTCTCCACTTCACGGGAGCATTTTTACTTTTAGTTAATGTTTTGTTATCTGCTAGTGGAAAAGGGGCTTTATCCTGCTGTAACTTAGTGGTTTCTTTGCTGCCATTTTATTTATGTATAAAGCAGAACACAGGATCTTTCCCCTGTTTTATTTTACATTAGTATTAATTCCCTCAACAGACTGGATATGATTCTTTGTTTTTTCTTTTTAAACCCATCAGTTGTTCTCCATGATCGACATGAAGCCCCCGATATCCCGAGCTAAAATGATGTCTGTAACTAAATCAGCCATCAAAGCTATCAAGGTAAAGTCCATGCTGTTATCAGGATTTTTCATCATTTTAAGCAGTGACTCATTCAAGTGGGTTTTGTCTAGACTTTTGGGATTTGTTGTTTTATAATTAAATTTAATACTCAGATCTTTATGACTTATGATATGACCCGCTATGTGTGGTGGTAATACAGTAAAATTAAATTTTTACTCATTTATCTAAAGCTTTCCTCTTAATAGTTAAGCATTACCTCCTATGAATACTTCAAATATATACTCTAATACTCACCTTTATTGTGTGTATTGTTGCATTTGACATTTTGGTTGTACTGAGTCATAAGCATCTATCAATCAACCCCTTAAGCTCAGATGTGTGTTTGTATGTTCTGTGCACTGTAGTGGAAATAAAACTCTTGGATTCTTTAGTTTGAATTTGCTGCAGACATTTTGGTTTATTTTTTTTATTTTTATGGTCTGTCCCTGCTTTTCAATCAGCTTAACAGTATCGTTTAATTTCTAAAACCTATGGAAAGCTTTATAATTTAGAAATACTTCCATTGAGTTGTTTGGCTCATATTCTTTGTGGCACTCAAGCTGGTAAATACACAGGTCAAATTAAGAAGTCTCAGTTTTTCTTACTTAAATGTATGAGTTTAATATTTCAATCATTTGTTTGCAGCGAAGGTTCTTGGTACCGCTCACACACACAGAGCCGCACTGAAAAGCTTGAAGAACACTTGAAACATAGCAATATTATACAACACAATCAATTTTGTTTGAGCAGTCCAGGCTGTGGAGATATATTAGTCAAGTCAAAATTCAGAGTTTAAATCATGCGTTGGCTGTCTTTCAAACTGATCTCTATTATGAGATGTAATATTCCCAGTGGCATCGTGAAACTGAACTGGACTGATTTAAATGTTGGGTTTCTGAAATATTTAGAAATTAAATATGTTAGTTTAATCATGTGATGCTGGAATGGGTAATCTTAATTGACTTAATAGAGCAGTCATGTAGTGAATTAGATAACCTGGCATGATTGAAGTATTATGTTGTGACTGATAACGTTTTCTTTTTTTCATTAGTTTTACAAACACGTTGTCCAGATTGTTGAGAAGTTCATCAAGAAGGTTGGTGCTATAGAGCTTCTTTATTTCTGCACATCTCATCGAACATTTTAATGTACTTGACAAATCCAGTTTGTGGTGAGACAATATGACTATATCAACATTGTTTTGTTATTTCTGTTTGTTTCCACCAGTGCAAGCCAGATTTGAAAGTCCCTGGTCTATACGTGGTTGATTCCATTGTTCGACAGTCACGGCATCAGTTTGGGATTGACAAGGATGTTTTTGCGGCCAGATTCTTGAAAAACTTCCAAGATACCTTCCAAAATCTTTACCGCTGCCCACAGGATGATAAGGTACTGTTGATATTGTTGTTTTGGTATTTCATATAATAACTTTGGATGGTGTTGTCTAAAGAGTTTGATTGTTTAAATTTTTCCATAAATTAGACCAAAATACTCCGTGTCCTGAACCTGTGGCAGAAGAACGGTGTGTTTGATATGGACATTATTCAGCCTCTGATGGATATGGCTAACGAACCAGTTCTAGCTCCTCTTGTAATGAAAGGTAGAGAAATTAATTTAATTCTCTTTGCGCAAGATTCTGAGAGTTTTTAACAATACGGCTGTTTAAAAGTGATGTTTTTATTTCTCCACTATTTGATGAACTGCAACTTTTGTCTTGTATACAAACAGTTCCCGCTGACCCCACCCCAGAGATCCAGCCTCCTATCACCCTTGCCTCAGCTTTGCCTGCTGTGCCCCATCTACCCACTCCTGATGCCTTAGCTGCTGTGGCACAGCTGTTTCAGTCCCCCCATGGGCAGGAGGTAAGTAATTCATTATTTTATCTCATCCACCCGATCTACTAAACATGTGTACAAATGTGTCACCAAAATGCTTTAAATTGTGAATTCTAGCTGCAGAGAATGCTCCAGAACTTCCAGCAGGCAGATAAGACCCGTGGAGCCGCCATAGCAAACAACGTACCAGACCCTGTCCAAATGCCTGTGGCCCAGCTCAACCCGTACAGTGCACACACAGAAAAGAAAAGCTCGTTGGCTGAGGTAATTGCATCGCGCAGTGTCTCTACAAAATTTGCTTTAGACATTATTGATAGACTTTCCTAACTAACATCACTGTATATTTTATATTATTCATCAGAAACTCCTTGATCGTTTTGACTATGATGATGAACCTGAGGATATAGCTCCCAAAGAACTGAGTGCCCAGTCCCAGTAAGTTTAATGATTTTTTAAAGAATTTTTTTCATCACTTTTCTCACATTTATTTGCTGTATATGTATTTGTTAGCAATGATGGCAAGACAGCTTAGTTTCTAGGCTGACACTTCAAAGCATGTTGCACATATGTCTCCAGTGCACCAGACGAATTAAAGAAAATATCTTGTTTACTTTTTGTTCCAGTCCGCTTGCACTGAAAATGTCTTTTATTTAATTTGTTTTCCTTTGTTCACCTCACGATATTCTGTGTAGAGTGATGGAAAATAAATCAGATTGTTATAAATTATATTTAATTTATCTGCATGTTTCTTGCTTTAACTTTAACTATATCTGCCATGATGAACGCTTACATTTCACATTTTTGGTGATTGCTTTTTCTTTTCCACTGTATTTGTAGATTCATAATACCCACACTCATTGTTTGTGTATTTTGTGACAGATACACAACTGAAAAGGTCTTTAACCAGTTCCCTGGTCAGATGTCCAACACAGAGAATGTTAATCCACATATGATGGGACAGACCGACGGTATCGAGGTATCCAGTTATAACTACTTCATAAAACTACTATAACTCTCCAGTATAGCAACCCTTGCGTTTAGCACCAGCTAAACCATCGTCTGCAGATGATGTTGAGTGATCAGTTTTCCTCTTTTATACCTTCTTTTTGTGGCTGTTTCTTTGTGATCTCGCAGCATGATCGAGGAATGAGTCATGGCGAATATCATATGTTGGAAGATGGATACCATTCCATAGACGAGGGTTATTCCCAATCAAGGGTAAATCATCAAACACAATTTAGTTTCATTTGATTGAATGTGTCCTGGCATTTTCTTGTTCATAAAACTGACAATGCCATTGCTGTCTTAATTAGCGGTGACGTTTCTGTCATGTGACATTTGAATTTGAGACCCATGGTATGAACCTTTTGGAACTTGGAATCCTCTGCTTCATTATTGGGGGGGAAATAAACCTGTCATGTCATCATTGTCAATAGCGAAATTCAAGAGAAGACCCGAATATGAGGCGAGAGGGTAGACAGAGGGGCTTCGGCAGAAGATCTGGTTCCAGGTAAGAGTTTCAGTTTGATGTTTTCATGTTTGCTGGGGGCATGTGTAATACTATCCAAATCCTAATTCATTGTGCTAAGACACAATTTTATGATGTGCCTTTGGGTAAATTACATGTCAGAGAGCACGTAGCATGTTGTAAATGGCAGGCACTGACACACTCGGCTGCTTTCACAGACTTTGAGAGATAGCTTCTCTCTTTGGATTTGCAACATGGTGACATCCTGTTGAACTGTGTGTTTCAGATCCCCCAGGAGAAGAAGATCAAGATCAACATCCCGCTCAAGAAGGTCAAGGCACAGACGCTCTCATTCTCGCTCCAGAGAACAGCGAGTGAGATCCCGTTCTCAAGACAGGAATGAAAGAGAGAAGGACAGGGAGCGCAGGCAGAAAGGTCTTCCCACCATAAAAAGCCAGACACTCAGCGGTATGTTCATTGAATATAAATATGTTATTTTTAAACTACATTTCTGTGCATCTGCCTGTAACAAACACTTGCCACTTACAAGGTTGTATATAACTTACCCTTGAAATTTACATTATTATTTTCTGACCAAACAACTCAGCAGCTTTTTGGAGCTTTATTGAAAAACTGCACATTAATCCTGGCCTTTTGGCTGTTGTTCCTTGTAGAGCTGCGGTAGAAATATAGAAATAGAAAGAGATTTTCTTTCGAAACACAGTAACTTGTAATACATTCACTGGATTTGTCTCTTCCGTGTTATCTTGTTAAGTAAAAATGTAAACCCTTTAAACCCTAATCCTTTGCTTGTAGTTTGTAGCACCACACTTTGGGTTGGACAACTAGACAAGAAGACCCAGCAGTCTGACGTGATGTGCCTTTTGGAAGAGTTTGGTCAGATTGAGTCCATCAATGTAAGTTTAGATTATACACATCAAGATCATTTAGGCTCTATGATCTACAGCTCATCTTGTTTTGTATCCAACTGTTTTTGCTCCAGATGATTCCCCCGAGAGGTTGTGCCTATATTGTTATGGTTCACAGACAAGATGCCAATACAGCTTTGAACAAGCTCAGTAAGGGGTCATACAAAGTCAATCAGAAACCAGTTAAGGTACATAGTCTCTTTCACATATCATCTTTATCTCCACTAATCTTCCATGTGTTCGTTAAGTAAAATGTATTTTGATTTGTCATTTTTTCCTAGATTGCTTGGGCTTTGAACAAAGGTATAAAATCAGCACACAAAAAGTTATGGGATGTGGAACGGGGGGTTACCTACATTCCCTGGAGCAAAGCCAAAGTCGATGAGTTGGAGATCTACCGAGAGGGGGGCATGCTGGACCCCGAGACACTAAATCCAGGTAAATGCGTAACTATTTCTTTAAAGTGTTGCCAAGATTCACCTTCTGCATCCAGTTTTCCTGATGTTGTCTTTTCTATTTCCTCTATGCATAGAGTGGACTAATGCCAAGGACCTCAGTAAGCCGGCGGCTGTAAATGGAGCATTGGAGAGTGTGCCAGCAGATGGAATGGTCACTGCTCACATTCAGGTACTGCTAATACTGTCTTTAAACACATTCTTATTAATATCACATGTGATGTTTTATTGGTTTACTGCTTGTGGTGTTGGTCACTACTCTTCTTGTGGAGGACATAAGGAAAACAAATTGTTGCATATGTGTAGTAGAGCTTATCTGAAAAAAAAATCCTCTAATCTTTATAAAAACAGTTTAAATTTGAAGAAATTACCCATTTAAATGATTAAATCTTTTAAATTAAAGTTGAAACTGTCATAGTATTAATGCAGGGAATCACTACAGACTGGTCCATTCATTTGATATGGCTTGAAAAGCCATGCAATGGTATTTGTGTTTTTGTAATGTTAATTATTTGATTTATTTACTACCTTAAACATAAAAGAGAGATACATATAATTGATTCAATTATGATGCGATATTAAAAGGTTAAACTCAGTGTATAATTTCAGATTTATTATTTCAACCCTACAAAGAAACATGAATAAAACTAATATTTGTCATTCAATTCTCAAGAGGATTATAATTAAAATCCTTTGTTGATGAAAGAAACTTCTTCAGAAGCTAGTTCGTGACAATAAATTCTCCTCATTGTGTTATCTTTACTTTGCCTTGAACGCTGAGCTCAACTATAGTAACCTTCCCAACAAGGACAAGCAGCCTCTAATGGTTACATGCATAAGAGCAATCTGCCTCTAGAAAACCTCAGTTAGTGTGCAACAGATGCGGGATAGGATTTTATAGTGCTGAAAATAACCTTTTATGAAAAGAGCAATAAAGGAGTCGCTATTATGTCTTGAACGAGATTGGTTTCCGCGTCACCAAATAAACAGATAAGTGTAGTTTTGTTGATTTTTATCCACAATTCAGATAAGCTCCTCTGCCGATTGGAATTGAATTACAATGCTTATCTTTTCCTCCTCTTTCTTTACAACACATTTGCATCTTCACTCACAAGTCTTGTATTGTGCGGTTTAACATATTCAAATAAAGTGGGTAATACGAAAACATCAATTACTGTGGTATGTGTAGAGGGAAGCTTTTTTTTTTGCTTTTGTCTTCTAATGACCATGTGCTGAATAAATGGTCGATGCACTAGCTTAAATAAAACATGATGGAGCTCTACTGCGTGCAACCTACCAAACGTAGCAGGCCGGCCAAGCCTCCACTGGAGGAACAGTTTCTTACACGTCATGAGGTCGACTGTAGGCTGCTGGTGGGACCTAAAGCTCAGATTGAAGAAGCGTGACAAGGTAAGCCGACAGCACCCGTGTGCTAAACGTGGCGTTAAACCAGACAACTGTTATGAAAACTGGAGAAGAGAAGACATTTTTTTAAGTTAAGGGAAATGTTCCTTAATAAAACTATGCTAGTGTCATTGTTCATATCACACCTACCACTTCTATAAAGCTTACATTAAGAGGAGGATCAAATATTTTGTCTCTGTTTTAATCTCACTGTCCATACACGGTCATGCATATGGTAGGTTTCAGCGTAGCAGGTGAATGTTTATCATTGATTGAATAATTCAGAAAAAAATTTCCAAGGTCCTTTTATTTTCATTTGTGGACTAGATTCAGAGCGTTTGAGTTTATAGCTGATTTATCTTCCAAAAGTGTGTGTCTCCAAATGAGTTTGTGTACAAGTGCCTGCACAGCTGGGTCCTGTTTGCTCCTCATTGAGCAGCATTGGGTCAAAGGCGCTTGAACTTGGAACTAATGTTTTACTTTGAATATTGCTGCTCCAACACTCAAGGAAAAATTTGTTTTGCACATACAAGTTGTTTCACAAAAAACAGGCAACATTACAATATTTAACTAATTTTACATCTTCATTTGTACCTCTGCCGGAGCAGATAAACATCAGCTTATTGAAGATAAATGGTCTGTATTTATCTTGTGCTTTTCAAGTCTTAATGACCAGTCAGATTAGTTTACCATAGGTTTTGATACTTAGATAGTATTGATATGTCTTCAGTTAATTTGCTGTACTAATCAGTTGAGCATTGAAGGCTGCCAACTGACACTTGTTGCTCAAACTATTTTTGACATGAAACGCACCCACACCGGTTTTCTGCTGTTGTCTACATGCTAGCTCACACCACTGACATATGGGCACAAGGACCTGTCAGGACATGTCCCTTTTCTTTTTCCAACATCAATGCGCATCAACTGTCAAAGAAAGCTTTAACTTGATCACATTTACTGCCTGGATCTGCAAATCGCAGTTACAGCTCTTTCTCTGGCTCCTCCTTCTGTACATGTGTCAAATAATGTGATTTGGTCCGTGTGCGTTGCGCTAAAAGTTTCACGTACTGTTATCTTCAAGAGCAGCTGATGTGAGTAAAATGTGTCAAGAAAGACACATTGCTAAACGTCGCCAGATGAACATGTAGAGGAAATGAAGTGTTCTGTGTCGGTTTAATGCACTGGGTTGACAGAGCTTTAGTCACTTTTTTAACCGCTAGTACATTGTAGCTTACAAAATAACATCTCATATAATTTCCTATAGTCCATATTTCATCTCAGAGTTAATCTGAATGCTCCATTCACATGTTAAAATATTTAGTAAGATACAGTAAGATACTGTGGTTCAGTTTGATTATGTGCTTCACCTGAGTTTGCAGGACTGAGCTTTAATGTCTTTGATACCAACGCTCAGTTGTTCACCACAAGGCCAAAGGACTGAGGTGACATAATATCCTCCATTGCCTAATCTCGTGCCAAACATTACTCCTAGCATCTCGGCCATAATACTCTTGTACTGATTGAAGAATAGTGAGTCTGAAGTCAAAGCCCATTCGTAAGAGCTTGGCTTCATTGAAGGGTCTGATTTATTTAAATCCACTTCTTGCATGTACTTGATCCATGATATCTGTATTCCAGGATACATGTTTGGTAGTGTATTTATCAATATCCCATGGATAATGATAGAGCAACAAAAATGTAATGGCAGCTCTTTTTAATTTATAAACTCCTTGAATGAGAGTTAAAAAAAAAAATGTGAAACTTCAGAGATCGCAGATATGGCCTGTATGCAATTTAGACAGCGACCATATTTCAAAATGCCTCACGTTTCACTTTTATCTTATCATTTTGTTCATTTGAAACCTTGCTCTTTAAAATATAAAGGAAATAAAAAAAAAATTGTAATCAGGGAGTAGGAAGTGAACTGCAAGAGAGCTTTCAAAATATAATGTTCAACAACACACTATTAAGCACTATTGCAACGTAACTTAAGGGCATTCAGAACACTTTGTGTCCCTTTGTCTGTATTCCTCTTCTTAGGTACTAGCATATTAATATCTCTCACATGGCATCTTTAGGTTGCCTCTCGCTTTGTTTGAGTTCTATAAACTAAAAACATTTAGGATGCAAAATAATGCAGATGGTAACTACAGCTAGTGCAGTAAGAACTGTATAAATTTGACTCACTTGGACCTTTACCTGTTGTATATTTAAAAAAAACCCACATAGGGTATTTAGTATACTAAATAGTATTGAAAATTTTTTACATTAAATAGAAATCAATCTCTCAGAGCGAGTGTGTTCACTTTCAGCCAAAGCATTTAAACCACCTGCCTGATATTGTGTTGGACGTCCTTGTGCAACCCAAACAGCTCTGACGGGTTGTGGCATGGACTTCACAAGACTGTGGAAGATGTCCTCCGGTATCTGGCACCAAGACATTAGCATCAGGTCCTTCAGGTCTTGTAAGTTGCAAGGTGGGTCCTCCATTGATGGGGGGTTGTTCTTTCTGTGCATTCCACATATCCTCGATTTGTGTGAGAACAAGGGAACTTAAAGGCCAGGTGAACACCTTGAGCTCTTTGTAATGTTCCTCACACTAAACCTGAAGAATTGCAGTGGTGTGCAGGACTGGAAGTGGTGTACTTGGTCTGAAACAATGTTTAAGTAGCTGATGTGGGTCAAATAACCTCCACATGAATGTTAGGACCCGAGGTTTCCCAGCAGAACATTCGCTTGAACCAGCACAATGTCTACACCGGTTTGCCTTCTTCCAATGTTGCGTCCAGATGCCATCTCTTCCCCCAGGTAAACGATGCATGTGCACCAGGCCATCCATGTTATATAAATTAGGATTTATCAGTCTTCCATTGCCCAATGGTCCAGTTTTGATGTTCACATGCCTATTGAAGGTGTAAATGGCAGTGGACATCGGTCGGCATTGGAACTCTGGGATGAGCACTGTGAGTCTATGCAGCCCCACAGCAGGCCTTACTGGGCAAGAAAAGAACCTTGGGCGTCAATGACCCTGTCGCTGGTTCAACAGTCTGCAGACCTTGTACCACTTTGTAGGCATGAACCACTGCTGGGTTACCTACACCCAGAGGACGTGCTGTTATTGTGATGCCTGGACTCAGTCATGCAACCAACACAATTTGGCCTTCATCAGAGATGCTCAGATCCTTACACTCGCTAATTCTTCCTGGTTCCAACACAACTTTAAATGTGACTGTTCACTGGCTGACAAACGTAAGACACGCTTCACTGGTGCCATTGTCAGGAGATTATTCGCATCAACTGTCAGGGATGTTAACATTATGGCTGATGCATCTTTTTATATATAAAATTAATAAATCAGATTCATAAATTCAGATGAAAATGGTCTCCATCTTTTTAGAAGGATTATGTTGCGTGCGTTTGTTCCAAAAAATATTTAATGTTTAAATTTACATAATTGATTTAAACAAAACTATTCTAATCAATTACTATGTCACAGTAATTGCACTTTACGTTCTGTTTTGGGTTAAAGTTTTCACAGAGGTTTTGCGTTGTGACTAATCTTTGTGCCTGTGCTTAAAATAGAAATATAGAATCTAAATGTGCACAAGACAGGAGAGATAAAGGAATTTGTCGTCCTTACATTTTAAAACATGTTTACATGCATGAAAAATATTCATATTCTGGGTGTTGTAGACATCAACGGTCTGATTCTTAATCCTCTGGAGCCTCCTTACAAGTTCTGATAAGGTTTTAAGATGCATTTATTTGTCCCAAACACATGCACAGACATGCACAGGCACACTCATGCAGGTAGGGAAATTTAACCTCCGCTATTAACCCATCTGGTGAAGGACACACAGAGCAGTGAGCAGCCATGTACGGCGCACAGGGAGCAGATGTTGGGGGAGATAGGTGCCTTGCTCAGGGGCACTAGACAGGGTAGGGAGAATCCTCTTGGATTTTTCGTCAGATTCGTCTTTTTGTTGTTGCTCCGTGGAGTCGAACCAGAGACCTTTTCTGCCCATAGTCCAAGTTTCTGCCACTAGTCCACCGCCTTGCCCTTCTCCCTGTTCTGGTTGTTCGCGCATTATCATGAATTAAAATGTCAAATCTGAGCAGTCTTCTACTTTCAGTAATTTTCCTGTGAAAAGACATTTCAAGGAAAGAGAAGAATTCTTCAGTAAACTTCACACAATACACCAGTGGTCTTTATCCCAGTCTGGAGAACGTCAAACTCACATGAGTCCTCACACAGGTGAGTGTTATAGAAATCATCTTTGGATATTGGGATTTCTGCTCTTGGATGATACTGTGGAATGGCTGAAAGGTAATGAAAGGCTCATTCATAATGATAAAGACCTTTTGAATTTTCACATGTCACTTTCTTCACTCAATATCAAGGTCGTGTTATCGTAGAGCTGCTTCATTACTGTCTTCTTACATGTTTTACAAGTAGCAGGTATAAATAAAGAGCAAAAGCATTATATTGAAGAGTGAAAGCCTTGAGCTGATCCCCATCAGGCTCCTGATCAAAGACTCTGCCCTTCTGGTTGCCTCGAAGGGTTTTACTCTGTGGAATAAACCTGCAGTACAAAAAAGAAGCTGCTATAATCCTGTATTTTCTGCTGATGGAATAAAACAGCAGGCTCAGGGCAGAACACTGCTTCACCGAGCGCATCCAGGCGGTTTCAGTTGTGAAGTGATACATTTTTGCTGTAATTCTTAAACAACATGAAAGGTCATTCCCATAGAATATATGACAGGTGATTGACCTCAGGCAGTAGATAGTTAAATAAATCGCTATAATCTCACACTGCAACGTAATGAAGTTAAATCATTTTGTTTATCTTTTTGTTTCTATTTTGCTCAAGGTTAACAATTTTGTAAAATGACAAACTGGGATCGGCAGCTTTCGAAGAAATAAGCCAATACCTGAGAAAGAGAGAGTGAACTCCTCTCTGAGCCTGCTTTCTTCATGAGGTTGAGGCAAAGAGAGTGACACAAGTTAAAGGTTCAGCATGTAGAGTTTGGAGACATCTAGTGGTGAAGTTGCATGTTGCAGCTCCCCTTCCAAACAAGAAAGAACCTGCTGTAGACTAATGTTGAAAACTCAAAAGGTGTTAGTTTGTCCAGTCTGGGCTACTGTAAAAAACATGGCGGCCTCCATAGGGAGGACTCCCTCACAACATAGATATATAAAGTATTTAAATATAAAGGGCTCATTCTAGGGTAAAGAAAATAACTTATATTTATATGAAACACACTAGTGAAAAAATCCCTAGGATTATTTTATATTCAATTTCTGCTAAGAGATCCCTTTCACCTAAATCTTACACACTGGAACTTTAAAGCCAATAGGTGTAGGATTGGAAAATGTCCATCTTTGGCGCCCCCTAATGGAGGTTATAGAATTGACACTATATGAGCTAATTACACCATCATCATGGACTGATGAGGCATTTCTGCAAATTATCAATTTGGAAACTGGGGCCCTGTTCAGCCCTAAGAGATCTGATGACAAGTGGACAATGTACAGTTTGTTCACATGTGGCATTAAAATGTGTCCTGAGTGGGATCTCACCTTCCTGCTCTCTAAAGACATGTCATTTCTATTTGTGCAGATCAAATTGTGTTGTGTTTTTTTTAGTCTGTGTTTACATGTGTGTTTCCGTGTGTGTCTATGGCCCCGTACACACCTGGTGTTGACATGTTTCTGTGATCACACCTGTACGTAGAGATGTCTACTTGTGATACGAACACCCCGATCACACCAGACCACATTCGGAGGGGGTCTGGGCCTTGGTCCACATTCTTTTAGCAGTGTGAACGTGACGTTCAGTTTTACTATGAACTGTACCCATGCTGATTTGTTTGTGGCCCCCTGACTCCTTTCTCTTTTATGCTGACACACAAAGAGTGTCATCGGACACAGCTGTAAACACACTGGTGAAAACACAAATGACTACCACAAATTGTGTTCATTTGCATGTCGAGCGGGGAAGTGAGATCCGATCACAAGTGGTCACAGGAGACATGTTGATGAGATCGCTCAGGACGGATGATGATACCAGAGGTGCACAGGGCCTCAGGGTCTGTGTGACCGACACATGGAGCCTAGGAATGGAATGGAATGCGGCCCAGTATAAACTGAGGATGCATATGGTTGTGTTCATACCTGTAGTTCCAGCTGTCAACTTGTTATCTGATCACTCAGGATGGATTTCAACACCAGGTGTGAACAGGGTTTGGGTGATTCAGGATTACTATGTTTTTGAGTATGAAAAATAGATCCGTTTCTAAGATCCACAACAGTGGATCTTTAATCTACTTTTGTTGTATTCACAAAGGGTCCTCTTTTCAACCACTGGTTGATTCACTGACCTGAACTTAGCACTGGTTTATTGAGCATTTACCAAAATTCGGATTTCTGTGAAGATTCATGCCTTCATTTATCCTTTTTACATGCACCTCAGTCACTTGATGTTTCTAGAAAGATAAAAGTCACAGTGTTTGACCTTCTTGTGATGTGGAACAAATTAATACAATTACTTTTGAATCCCTTAGTAATGTCATTGATTTACACATACATTTAAATTTACATCCTCCATTTGCAGTATAGATTTATTTTTGTGTATTCTGCACATGTATGTATTTCAGGCAGTAAACATAGAGCCCACTGGGTTCAGAAATATTTCTGAATGGCTCATTATAGATCCTTGGACATTCTAGCTTTCAAATATTACACTAATAATATTAATGCTATCAAATACTATAAGATATTCTAAGTGTTATAGAAATTTGCTTTAAGGTGTAAACAGTAATATTGAAAAACAATTATGAATAGAATTCTTTTTTTTCTATCTGAGGGGTGATTTGGTTTGACAATGAAGACATGAGACAAACCTTTTGTCGCTGCGCTTTTTTTTGAACTCCCATGAATCAACGGGGATGTTTTTGTGTGTTTGTTGTCCTCGTGCTGCAGGAGGTCGGTTACATTATGAAAGGAAACTGTTTCATTCATTATCTGTAATGAGATTCGTGGGTGAACTTTCTTTGTAGCCAGTGTTTCTCCAGCTTTGGCATCAAGGAGTGAGAATCAAGGGAGAAGCATCTGGCATCTCGCAGCATCTGGTAGGCTGTGAGTTCTTACTTGATATGCTCAGTGACTGTGAAAAGCAATCATACACACGTAGGGAAATGTAATTTGTGTTAGTTATAGATTTAGAGTTGCAGGTTGAATGAATATGACGAAATTATGTCTGAAAATAAATGAAATTAGCACTTTTGATTAAATGAAAGCATCACAGGTCTAAACATACATTTGTAAATGATATGTCCACTGATTACATGTTATCAAATTGAATTACTCAAGATTGCAGTTGCAGTTTCTTAGCATATGTAAAATATGTTTCTTGTTTTAATTATAAATATTTCATAACATTACTTAAAGAAAGCAGAAAGAAGTTTGATATGATTTTACTGTTACTTCATTATTAACTTTAGTTCTTAAGTCGTTTAATCATAACTATTCTAAACTTTATTTGCCAAACACTGATCATTTGTTATATCATTAGGTAGTAACAATACACATTCTAAATATCTATAAAGCATTTTTATATTTTAAACTGATTATTATTAACGAAGTCACAGTCAGATGTGTATTAGCCTTGTGATGTCGATATAAAATAATTAAAATCATCTCAGCTTCGAGATATACACTAATGCTTTATACTTTTGATTGTTACATTCAAGGCTGTATTTGTAGCTTGTATTTATGTTATTGATAAATACAAGTATTGTTAGCCTTTAGATTCTCGCTTGTAAAGTCAAGTGGCAGCTTATGAGAGTGAAGTGCTGGACCTTCGTCACAGAGACCCAACTTCTGTCCGTTTATAGGGGAACAGATTTTCTCTTATCATGTGTATGCGTTTCTATATAAGTAAGTGGTAGTTTTGTTGCAGTGTGTCTATATTACTGTGTGTGTGTGTGTTGCACATGTTTGAGTGTTTATAACATGACCATGGGGATTGTGAAGAACTGAACACTTCACTGACCAGGTCACGACCTTGACCTTAAACAAAGCCTTCGTGTTGTCTCCATCAAATCCTAGTGGTTGATGCTTCCAGGGACAAGAAATGTAAATCAACATTTTGATTATTTGGGGAGTATTGAGGGAAATGAATGCAGCTCAGTATTATCAGAGCAGTGATTTGCTCCCTTGGAATTTAGGTTTAATAATTTACATCAAAAGCCTGTCGCTTCAGCAGTCGCTTCTCCACCATTGAAAATCTAAATGCTCATATTATTCTCCTCCATAAAGGAAAAACGTCCTCCTCCTATAGTGGCTGTTAACAGCTGTGTGTTGTTGCTACTACACACAGTGTTTAAAGTGCCTTGAGGCTATAATAGTGTTTGTTGCAGTGATGTTCACAATACATACCTAAAGCATGTTACAACACAACTGTAACTGCAAACCGCTGTTGGTCAGTGGTAGACATACACTTTGTTTTACTTATTTAAACACAGCAGTAAACTGTGAGGAGTGTGTGTGGGTGTGATTGCCAGGAAGGAAAAACATTTTGAGCCTGTTGTGTTATTGGTTCGAACCCTGCAGTATTCTGTGTGTGCAAGGGGGTAAGTAACAAAGCAGTGATGTAGTTTGAAATGTTAATCCCAATTAAATATAAGATGACTTGAAAGCAATGGTGCCGTCAAGTGCTCTAAAATGGATATTTCGTGTTTTTATACAGAATTACTTCAACGTGGAGCTCGTTCATTCTAAATGAAATAGATAGGATTCAACATGTCCTGCGGAAACAACAGTTCACGGCCAGTAAAGGTTCCTATAGTTCTGATTCAGACTGGGCAATAGTTTTTAATTCACAGTTACTATAATTAATGTATGGGTATAGATATGTAGGTCCTTTGGATTGATGAAATATCCATTCATCAATTCTGGTTAATTCTTATGGGATTGAGTCCATCCTCTCTCTCATTTAGATCACAATGTTCATCACGGGAGGGGGGGGGGGGAGATCCTGTTTTTCCTGTGATCTGACTCAAGATTGTTGCAGATTTTATGTAAATAATAAAAATGATCTGTTCTTATTACGAGTTTGTCTCCCTTTTTATCTGTGCACTTCCTCAACCTTGTGCTTGTTTTTCCTTTTGTGTGAATGTAATCTCTTTTATAATCTCTGTATAATAATGAACAATAATTCTGTCCTGGGGAAACATTAACATTTTGTTCTTCAAACATGAAAAAAGTATTTTTTACAAGTGTTATAAAACTAGCTGCCTCGTGCTGTGCAGCCAGAAGATGTTTCTACAGTTTCTTCGTTGTGTTCACCGCTTCAAGGCGACTTCCTTGTTTGCTTTACTTTAATGTTAATTGGATGCTGTTGTGTTTCTGTGTCTTTCAGGCGCCTGCAGTTCAACAGGTAGCACCCATGAGAAGTCTACCTGCTTTTCCTGCCCCCATCATGCTGTCCCCGACAGGCATGCCTCCAGGAGGAGCCCCATTCATCCCCGCTGAGTTTGACCATAAACACCTGGCACCAGGTAAGACTTATATAAAGAAGACAATACTGTAGATTCATCTAAAGGGAATATGTGGAAACTGTCGTGTTTAATAAAATGTCTATTTGGACTATAATCTTGTCTTAATGTTATTTCTTTACAATGTCCTCGCTGGTCTGTCACAATACTTGATTTCCAACTGGGGAATAGAAAACCTTATCGTTTCCCTTCTTCCAGCAGGAAGTGTAAAACCTCTGGAGGACTCCATCATGGAATCTAGAAGAGACAAAGGCCCTCCGTCAGATGCAGGCAGCGACCATCAGCTGGGCTCGCCTGGGGCACCAGTGATGACACATCCTGGCCCGGCAGTCATGCAGGGTCCAAGGCCGGGCATGCCGCCCATGCAGCCGCCTCCCGGCATGCCACCGTTCCTCTCGCCTCCAAACCTGCCGCACATGCCGCCGCAGATGATGTTCCCACAGGAGCGGTTCAGAATGCCCATGCCCTTCGCCCCTCGTGGGCCTCCTTTCCTTCGACATCCCTCCATGGGACCAGAGGGCATGGACGACAGGGAAGGGAGGCACTTCAGCAACGGGAGGCCAGGATTCGGGGGCCCACCTTTCCACAGAGGGCGGTGGTAGTGGTGGGGCTCAAACCTGCGGGGAGAAGACGCTGACAGATTGTGGGACTTGTGGTTCAACTGATTGGAACGACTGGTGGAGCAGAAACATGAGTTCAAACTTTATTTTACACCACCAGAACCTTTTTTTGTAGCTAAAAGCAAACCATGGAAAACAAAGACTGGGTGTTCTGAATGTAGTCGCCGCTCCTCTGAGCTCAACAGACAAGAGACTCTCCTGTAAATACTGTACTTGCTTGTAGCTGTTGAATATCTGTTTTGTATATTTGAAGTTGTGTAGTTAAAATCCGTAATAATGATAGTTTGAAGTTAAAAAAAACAAACAAGCCAATCTGTATTTTTGAGCTTATTCCCTCACTTGAGTTTTTGTGTACGGAAGAAGATTATGAAAATCTATAATTCACACCTTTTTGGGGATTTTGTTTTTAGTAAAAAAAAAAATATAATGCTTTGTAAACACTGATATTTAATTCTTCACCAGAAATGTCTGATTTCATTTGAAGCAGGGAATTTCATGTCCTGCCAGTAGAGGGAGGAGTAATGCCTGTTACCATGGCAAACCTCTGTTGTACATAAAAATCACATGAAGTGAATATTAAAAAAGAGGGACTACCATTTCATCGGCTGTGTGTGTTTTTGTTGATGAATGTGATGTTATTAATATCTGCGAGTTTGTGAAATATCGTGCATGAGGTTTCTATCAGTTTTATAACGATAGAACAATATAAGTGAAAATCAAAATACGATTTTCATCAATAGCAAGAAAACAAAAGTCATATATATATATTTATATAATGATGAGGAAGAATAACACAATTGATCCACAGATTTGTACAATGTAGCATTTATCGTCCTCTTACCATAACAAAGGGTTCAAACCTACAACCCTCACTCAGGAGCAAAAATTTGAATTTAGTCTAAATTAAATTGTCTCTGAACCTATAAATAGTAATAATGTAACATTTATTGTGAGAAGTATCGATATCAATTGATATGAAAATAAGATCCTGATATAATTTCCTTACCACATGACCCAGCCCTACTCAGTAAACTGTTTTCAGACACTTACAGAAATACTCATTTCAGAAATCACCTGTTTCATAAAAAGCAGTCCCATGATTTCCCAGGTTTTGGAGATGGCTCTATTAATAATGATTAAAGCTGCTTTGATCATGATCCTATTTAGTTTTTGATGAAATTATTGTATGTGTGCAAGAGATCGGATAATGGGACTCACAAATAGACAATAATAATAATAGAAATAACCTTTAATTTATTACTCAGGCTAAGGGTCCAGGTAAAATACAAAGGATATAGTATAAAATAAACAACTGTATATAATAATAATAATAATGATGATTAAAGTATAATCATATTAATAATAATAATGATGATGACGATAATAATAATAATTTATCTGTTTGCTCATATAATAAAAATAAAAATAACCTTCATATTATTATTCAGACTAAGGGTGCAGATGACATACAAATTATATAGCATACATAAACGATTACTACTACTTCTACTACTAATAATATAATAATAATATTCTCAGTTATTGAAACGGAGCTGACCAGCTGATTGGCTCCCAGAAAGGATAAGTGACATTCTCGTGATCCAGTCGCGCGCCGTCTCCAGGGCCCGCGGACTCCGCCCCTGCGCGCGCGGTGGAAACAACACGCATGGTCCGTGGACTAGGCAGCGGCGGGGGTCTCACGCGCACACACACACGGATGGTCAGCGTGGGGAACATGACGGGGACGCAGCCGGAGCTCGCGAGCGGCGGTGACAGGTACGTTTGGGGCAGCGGAGGGACACCGGGGAGCTCGCATGTCCGATGCCGCCTCTGCGTGGTCCTAGCGCCGCCGGGACGCATGAGCGCGTCACTCCATCATACAAGTTTGATATGAGGGGATGGACGCGGCTGCACCGAGGCGATGTGTCGGTGGTCGAGGCCGAGGAACTGCGCCTTTGTGCAGCCGGTGTCCGCCATCACAATCCGCTCGGTGATGCGGTGGTTGAGAACATGTCATGCAGCTGGATGACGCGTGCACATGCAGCAGCGGGGGGTTACCGTGCATGTGCACACATTCTAATAGCCCTGCACTTGTATGCCGCATCCTGCACAAGGTTGCAGTTGCAGGATGTTGGATTTACATGCACCTGAGGAAAAAGAGAACCCCCCACCCGCTCCCCACCCCCTCCAGCGAGGAGTCCCTGCCCTGATCCCAGTGGTGTGTGTGCACGCCTGCCTGGTCATCTCCCCCTGTAGCCTCCTCGGTGCGGTAAATTGTTGCGTGTCTCTGTGCAGACTCTGTATTTACACCTCGGTGACCGGATCGCGTGCAGGTGACTCATCCGAAAGGCGAGAGCTCGTGTTGAGCGGCTGCTTTAACTCAAATGACCTCGAGGTGTCAAGTTTGTTGCAGCGTCACTGCTGCTGCCGAACCAGTGTTGTCCTCCTGTCATGCAGAAGCCACTGGTGATGGTGCTCATCCTGAGCTGGAGGCTGCAGAGGTGACTTTCCACTGGTGGTACTGTGCAGGTTACCACTGGTTTTCTAATGGTATATCTTTATTCATAAGTCAGCATTTTTATGGGCTGGGCTGGTCTCTTTTGCTGACTAATATTTTCCTTTAGGCAGCATTTGCTCTAATTGTTTTTCCTGCAATGTGTCCTTCCAAGTGACACATGTAGATTTGAGTGCTCGGAGGCACAGGGTGCAGCTTTCTCTCAGGCAGCAGCTGGTGTTTGTGGTTTGTCCAGTTTGACCCGTATGCTCCACAAAACAATCCATTATATATATATATATATATATATATATATATATATATATATATATGTCTGCATTTACCTTAAGGTGGTTTGGACCTCAGAGAAAAGATATGTGATCTATAACATTCTGTCAGGATGAGATACTCCTTCATTAGTCCCAGGACAGGGAACATGCTACAGCACAGAGCAGTTCAAAGTAATAAAGAGGATATCAATACTAACACCTGTAAAACGATAGCAATACTATCTACAAAGCAAACATAATAAATTGTTAGTATTGATTTGTTTTGACATTTTAATAGATGAAAAATGTATCTTGCACTATTAAATAAAGTAAGAGTTAGAATATAAACCAATGAAGTGGTGCCAGAGGGAAAATTAAACAGTAGTGCAGATGATGCTCTAATAGAATGTCGTTGTCATTTTCAGAACTTTATTGAGATCAGTGTTAAACTTTATTTAGAAACCAGATGGTTGAGTCTAGTGGGACCTTTGCAGCAACACAGTCTCATCATCCATCGACGGAATCTGGTGCCAAGTCAAATTTGTAGCATCAAATATCCACTGTTTGTCTCAATTGATACCTCCAGCACCTGTTCTGCCAAAATATATTTGACCTTTACCCTTTTGTTAAGTTCACACTTGTTGAATTGGACAGTTGTTGCACTGGATGACGGCTGTGAATCACTCTGTGGAGGACTCGCAGGGTTGCAGAGGTCATGACCTTCTGCAGCAGCCTGAGTGAAGAAGACATCCAGCAGAATGTCCTCGGTGTTCAGTGATGTGTCCTCAGGGTGGAAACCTGAGCCCACCTGTGTGACATGCCTGCACAGGGACCTCACCCTCTGTGTGAGTGTGTGTCTTTGTCGAGTTGTAACTGGTCTTCCAACCCCCCCCCCCCCCCCCCCCCACCCCAGCCCCTGGCTTGCGTCCACACTCTTTAAACTCTGCATCAGAGACCTCCGATGTCAGACCAACTTGAGGCAGCGTATCCACTGTTGTAGCAACACATGAAAGAATGTCCACACACATTCACATGGTAATTTGTTGGCTTTTTGCACAGAGCACGACTTTGTTCCTCATGCGTGCACCCAAGTGTACGACCAAACACAGATGATTTCTTCACATGCGCATAGTTTAACCCCGGTAAGTGGTCTTTGTGAATTATTCATCTCCATCCTACTTGCACATAACTCTCCATTCATTTGCAAAGAGGCGCAAAGTAAATACTGAAGACAGTCTAGTGTTTTTGCTTGAATAGCTAGCGGAGCTCAGTGTGATGGCACCAACACAGACCATTCATACCAACACAAACTCCCCATTAACTACTGTATCACTCGGAGTGGTTTGGATTTGTGTAAAAAATCTGTGTTATGAATTGTTAATGCCAAAATGACTTGTGTGTTTTTGCACAATGTTTGACTTCTTCTATCTCTTGTTGGATTAGAGTTGAATCACTTGTAGCCCTGTGTTGGTTTACATGGTCGTGTGTGTGAGAGAACAAGTCGGCAAATATGAAGAGCTGGGCTGTTGTGGAAATATTCAGCAGAGAAGTTGGAGCACAAACACAAAGCAGGAAATGAAAATACCATCTTACTGTCCCATTAGGCTTTAACATTTAAATCACCACATCTCTATCTCTATATACTCCTCCACTGTCCAGTTAGATCCAACTGGTCAAGCTGTTTAAATATTTGAACAAACTCTGGGTTTGAGTGGTGTTTGAGTTTCTTGAAACTGAATTGAAGCTCTGGTCAAAGACAGATTCCAGTTTTGAGTTATTTTATTCCATTAAATCCTAGAAATTAATCTTAACCTCTCAATATTTGTGATGTTGATACAATCACCTGATCAATGGGCCAGCTGACCAGGAGAGAAATCATTGAAGTCATCGACTAAGTGTCAACGATTGGCTTCCCCCCCCCTGCTTTATATCCTGTAAAAAAATGTCCTGTAAACTGTATGTTTTAAGGTTTTAGGATGTTTATCTGACCCCCCCCCCCCGCTCTCCCCCCAGTCTCCTCTTCCCCCCCCCCCCGATGAAGCCCCTTCTTGTGTTGGCTGGGTTTCCTGAGTCATCGTCTTGCTCCGTGATTCAGTTCCTCCAGTTTGTGTAGACTTTTAATTTCTTGCTGCTGATACCATCGTGAATCCCTAAATATTCCCGATTCCTGGCAAACTCCAGGAGATTAGCTCGTATGTGTTGGATCATGAGCAGATCCTTTTGCTCTCATCAGATTGTGGAGGTTAAACTTGTTCTCATCAATTCATAAAACCTTGTTCTTGAGCTTTTGGGGCTCATGTCTGTAATGATTTACTTTTGCACATTTGAATTCTGATCCTTACTGCTGATGAGTGGTTTGCATCTTGTGATGTGGATGTTTTAAATTAGATTGTGATACCTTCAGTCCGGCCCGTTGGTGGTGAGGTCACGGTTTGTGTAATTTACCGCTGCTGTTGTTGTGTGTGTTTCCCGGTTCACCAACAGCTTCTTTCATCTTCAGGACATTCCCAGGTTCTGATAGTGGCTTTGCCCAAATGTGTGTGCAATGCCTTTGAACACGTTTCCTTTTGTTTTTCCCAGCTTCAAACTGGTTTGCCTGACAGCTCTCTGGTCTCCAGGTTTATTCCTTTTTAACATCAAATGTTGTCGTCGCAGGTGAAACGCGAGACTAAAAACAAGAGAAGACGTTCAGAGCGTTTCATTGTTCAAACAATCGATCTGAAAGGCAACAGCTGCACAACAAGAAACATCTGTCACTCACACGTTCTGGTGTTTCTGCTCCGCTGAAGAACGAGTGGGTTTAACCCTGAGCTCACGCAGATAGCAGAGCATTTCTTTTTTTACAATTCTCAGCTCGACTTTCAACAGTGCAGACACGGGGATTTCCCATGAATTATTACAAGCCTAAATCAGAATTCACATCAAAGTCAAACAGTCTCGTCTGTGGCCTCCATCTTGGGAGTAACAAGTAAACAAGTGCTCCCCACAAATTACGCCAACTCACCTGCACCGTTGTGAATTGGACTCCAGCTTCAAAGCCTCCTTTGAGGTTGAGGTAAATAGTGTCTTCCCTTCACTGTTGGCTACTACTCCAAAGCAAAAGGCAAGCGTGTTAAACCAAAACAAGTCTTTGTTCTTAATAAACACATCTAGATGTAGATACCAGGAAACAAAAGCTCAAATTAATATCCATTGAATGATCTTAAAATGCAAATGGATTCAGTTTACAGCAGAAACCAAAGGATTGGCCTCGCTGTTCTAAACGATGTGGAGGAGTCTGGCCTTCGTCCATACAAATCCTGCAATGGAGCAGCCCTCCCATCAGTGCTGATGCTGCAGCTGTGTGTGGTCTCATCTGCACAGTGTAGTTTCCACTGACTGATTGCCAGAGTTGTTGTCTTGTGACAATTATCAACTCTCTTTCTGCACAAAACACCAGATTGTGTTGTATCCGACTGAGACAGACTCCATGTTGTCATAAAGAAGAAATAATGTTATCCAATTAATTTCTCAGAGCACATTTCATATAATCACATTGTGACACTGAGGGGTCTTTGTTCCCTGTCCGGCTCAAGCTGACGGATAAAGGACAACTTCTGTTTACATCCATGTTGTATTGAGTTTCAGACCCGGGCTCGGCGCTCCCTTGTTTCCTCCTGACAGGACATCTGTCTCCATTAGAGAGGACTATTGATGTGCTGCTGTATCCGTCTGTCTTCCTCCATCTTTGGAAAGTTGAACAGAGGAATCCCGTTGTTCTCCACAATCTGTCACATTGTCCACGTCTGTCGTTTCATTCTGGATCGTGTTCCGCTAGGACGGGAATTTGACCGAATCTTTAAAACCCTTCTTGAAAATATCACTTGCATTTAAAGAGGCTTTAGCATATTTGTCTCACTTATTGCAGAATCGCAGAAGACTGGAGGCTGCCACGTGTTCCAGCATCTGACAGTGAGGTCATGATGAATTCACGATGTGCTGACAATCAGCATAATCTGGAAAGAAAAGCATCTCGGTTCTTTGCCAGGGTTTGTTGCCAGATGTGTTCCAGAGGCCGTCCCTTCTAGCAGAGCTGCACGTTAGAGTGACACTGATGCACTCTGTGTTCCACTAACCCTTGGAAACAAGGTTTGAATCTCAGCTTGACTTTCAGGCGTAGTATTCCTATGAATTATTACAAACCTGAATAAGTATTCACCTCAAAGTCAAGAAGTGTATTCTGTGGCTGTGGCTCGCACCTTTTGGAAACTGGTAAACAAGTGTTCCCCAAGAATGAACAAGACTCTCCGTCACTGTTGTGTATTGACTCCAGCTTCAAAGCCTCCTTTGAGGTTCTAGTAGCCTCAGAAAGATGAGTTCTGAAAAGATTCTCTTCCATTTACAGTTGGCTACTGCAACTCCAAGGTGGGAGGCCAAAATAGTGTAGCTGCTTTCAGACATGCACTGAACTCTGAGGTTCCTATCGTATATTCTGCAGAGGAGGTGCACGTGTGAACACCTGGCCTCCTGGTACAATGTAGGTAGAAATCCAGGCATCCTGCACTGGATTCACCCCGATCTAGTTGGGGGGGGGGTTGATGAATCTCTGAATATCTAAATGCGTCTGTGGAGAAAACCTCCCGCTGTCTTGTGCATGTGTCAAAGGCAAACTCTGGGTAAACTCTGGAGCCGATCCTCCGGTTATCCACAGGTCACGGCTGTGTTCTGTATCTGTGGACTAGTGGATGGTATTCAGTAGCACTCTGATACTCGCTCTCCACAATGGCCCCGGGGCTTGGAGAGACATGACAGATGAGCATTAAAAGGCCTCATCAGTGCTCTGCTCCTCCTCCTGTTTCAGAGCTGCGAGCAGGAATGTATGACCGGCCGTCGGAATCAAACATCGTGATGATCATTAGCTTCACGTGGCCGATAGAGCCTCGTGGGTTTTTAATGAATAATAGATACTAAGTGCACTAAACTGCTAAGGTTATGCACCATGGGTTCGAGTAAGGTTATGTCCAGACTGTGTTTACACCTCGAGTCCACAGTAGCTTGAGGGTTTCAGAGGCTTTAAGAAACTCTTGTGTCCCCATTTTAGTTTGAAAACTCTGCCTTGTTTTACTCTAGATGGGCAGAAATGGAGACTTTTGGAAACAGTGACGTTGGCTTCCATACTCGCCTCCTGATTGGATCTTATCAGTCACGACTCGCCGGGCAGAGGTAAGTGGGACACGGACAACAAACAACGAGCATCTCTATCACTTACCTTCAGGAACATTTCCACCTGGACCACAAACCAGGAAGGAAATCACGGGTCTTTCCTGGTTCGTAGCCTTTTCTGCAATGAAGCACCCGGTTGCAGAGCACACTGCTTCCTGTTTACATCAGTATGCACTCGATGGAGATTGTTTTCATTTTAATACGGAAACTTAATAGTGTGGATGTAGCCTTTGACTTATTTTAAAACCATCAGGTATATTTTATTTGCTTAAGGTGATTTTGATATGTAACGATGGTCAGTTACTCTGGGTCCACAGTTGAACCTCTAAATGAGGAGCTGCTTAATGATATAGATCAAAATGGCGAGTATAAGACTTCGCTAAATTTGATTTGAAAGTTATATAAGTATTTACAGTATCTAGGTTATTTTACTATTGATGTAAATTGATAGAATGTGTATTCAGTAGTTAGTGTTTCCACTGATTTACAACCTCTTCAAATTTGGATTTGGACAAAATGAGCCATCTCCATAAGCTCATAGAAATTGTAATGGGCATTTTACACTATTTCCCAAAGACTAGTGTATTAATACAATAAATAATAACCTTATAACCAACATCAAAATAATGATATAATAATACAATTATTTGAATTGTTGTTAAAGCAATGGAGACGTGTCATTTAACAGCATGTCTTGGTTTAAGTTTGCAGTTGACTCGACCCCCCCGGCAGCTTTTTTAAGGGGAGAACACTTTAATAATTAATATTTGAGAGCCACCTTCGCTGCCTGGATTGAGTCTTGACCAATCAATTCCAGCCTCTTCTCCGCATTCTGAGTGATTTCCTTCTCTGTACTGACGTCTTTGATGTCGAGTCTGGAGAGGCTCCTCACTGCAGGAGAGCACTGGGTCCTCCACTAATGATCTCTACCCGGGCTCAGGGTTACTGCTTTTATGTCTTGCATAATACTTGCTTCTTCTTTTTTGATATATCACTCGTACACGCTGTTCCTTTTGCAGCACAATGGATCATTTTTTTTTTTTTCGATGGGCACGAGGGGGCTGTGCTGTTGTGATTGTCGAGACCTTCAGGATAATAAAGAAGTGAACCCTTGTGGTGATGGATTCCGTTTTCACTGTTGTTGTGGATTCAGACGCTGCACACTCAAAGTGAGTGCTTGTACGTATGGACCAGTGGCTTTGTGGACAGTCGTGACAATAAGGTTTGAATCCACAAACAACAAAGTTATTGAATCTACATCTCGATGTTTACTTGTGGGTAATGCTCATCTCCTGTATGTTAATTGAGGATTTCACTGGTGTGAGACAAGAAAGTGTTCTGCACATTGACCTCACATCACCTCGGTCGGGGATAGACCTGCTTCTCTTTCTAGTAATAGTTTTATTGTTCTGTATTGTTCTACAGTCCTGGCCTCGACCTCCTGTATTGAAATTAGCTTTGTGTGTGTCTTTGCGTTGACTGCACCCCATTCGTATATAGTCGTTCACTTTAACCCATTACACAACAGAGGCTTCAACATTACAGTTGCATCATCTCGACTGAAGTATCGCCCTGTGGTCTATTCGGGATTGTTGTAATAAAGCAGTGTGTAGTCAATTATTAACTGACCTTTATTTAAAAAGGGGGGGGGGGGGGACGATGCGATTTAGCTTTCAAGACATGTAACAGGGGGGCTCCTTCAGAAAGTGGCCCGTCCACTCACTTCAGAGCAAATGATCAAGGAGTTATGTGACAAATCTCCATGTTCCCTAAAAATGGCAGGTTTAGAAATTTGTTTTGAAGAAATCAATCACACTGACGCTCAAACTGGGTTTTGGGGTGGGGGGGGTGGGGGGGGGGGGGGGGGGGGGGGTAATGAGTCACCTAGTGGCTCTTTTACAGTCTGCTGGAGGCGGGGGGGATGGGGATGCTGTGCCTTCACTCGGTCGGACCATTGTGTAGCAGAGGTACGAACACAGAATGGAAGCAGTTGTTTGTTCTGCCTGCAGGGGAGGTCTGTGTAAAGGGGAAGGGAGCGGGACAGATGCACGTCACGGCTCTAATTGTGGAACACAACTTATTTAGTTCACCGTAAACAAAGAACACTGTCCTTGCTGTGAACGGTGGTGACTGAATCAGCTGTTTTCTTTTACTGGCAGGGGCTTCAACACGTACAGAAATAAAGCAGGAGCTGAGGGGCGTCCTGGGGAAAGCAGAGTTCATTTTAACTTTTGTAAAAGTCTGAATTTACATATTCCATTAAAACAATGCTTCGTTTTAAGATCATTCTAAGTTGTTTTATTGATAAGTTCTCTTATATCTTAGAAGCCTTTTAAGAAATCTTTGTAATTACAAAATAATATCTAATCCAAACAATGATATTGATGTCGTTGCTGTTTTTGTGAAGCGTCACAGTCGGACAACTCACTGTAACTCCAGACTAATGGACTTCTGTCATCCCACCGCCTTCAGCTGTTTCTCTGTGTGTTCTCCTGAAGGTGATTGGCAGCGATAGCAGTTGGTTGTGACACCTGAACAGCATCAGCAGTCCAAAGTGTTGCCGCGGATCTGTTACCATAGTCTCACTTGCCCAATTGCCCCCGCGGTATTGAACGGCCCTGTCAATGTATTGGACGTCCGGCTCAATCAGATCCTGAATCAGGGGGGGGGGTAATAGCCCCGGTGGCGGTGATGAGAAAGTGGTGTTTGTTTAGCTGAACTCTGAGCAGAGCAATCTACATTTCTAAAATGCCTGTGGTGAGCGCAGACGTGGATTCAGCATTAGATAGACATTTTATTGCACTGCTGCCTGATCCAAGAATTCTTTGGAGGGGGGGGGGGGGGGGGGGGGGCGAGGAGATAAGCAGATCTCATGTCACGTAGCATAAGCAAACATAAAGTTCAACATTCATCAAACTTATTAAATTAATAAGAATATTACAGGATTATTATCAGAAGTTAAATATTTGGGTTTCAGTTACTTCTATAAAAACGTGCTCCTTCCAGGAAATACCCTGATATCAGGTCTTCAGACTGTAGCCTGTGTTTCCAAGTCTGCTCATGTCACTGGACCACGTGTCAACAAATCAAATCAAATAAATCAGTTCTCCTGACAGATTACCTGTGTGCAATCGAGCTCAGAGATTAGATAGGCGCTCGGGTTGTTGTGTCTGGTTCCTTCTGCAGACCGGACATTCCTGCCTTTTTACTACACAGCCCCAGTGGTTTCATTTAATATCAGGGTCACAACCTTGGCAGGACATGAAGTTGCATCGAGAGGAAGCCGGTCTGCCCACGGTGCTGAGTGCCTTTTTTATTTTGGTCCTAGTCATCACAGAGTCTAGACATTGGCAATTCCCCTTCAATTCAGCGGACTCCTCTGAGATAAACGCCGCTCTGCCTCTGCTCTGCCTCTGCTCTGCCTCTGCTCTGCCTCTGCTCTGCGTGGTCGTGCACACCCTTGATTAGCTCTGGGTTTGTTTCTTTTCTGCCGTGCATGCATGCAGAGCTGCAGCTGAACAGACGTCTTGGTGCCCATCGCTCCTCCGTCCTCCCCCTCCACCCCCCCCCCCCCCCCCCGGTCCCTGCTGCCGGTTCCATCGAGGGCAGGCGCCGCTGTCATTGCTGACGTGATAGCCACACGACATCACTGGTGCTATGACAACAACAAGCCCAGCCTCTCAGGTCCATTTTGGGCTGCGGCTGAATTCTCCTAAATATGCACTGCAACACATTGAGGCTCCGACCTCTCAGGCAAAGAGACAATCAGCTGGATTATTTTTCCCCTAGAAATGATGGATTGTTTTCTTTTAAGCCAGAAAGTAGAGACGTTGATTTCAAATTTGTTTCTGTCTCGGCATTAAATTATGTTGCGTTTACATTTAATCTTATACTGATCCAGATTAAACTTGGAATATCACTGTTAATCTCATTTAGTTCATCTTACTTTCCTTTTTTTCTGTTTAACAAATTTTTACAATAAGAAATTCTGCGACATGTTGTGCAAACATGATGCTTTTCTTCTGGGAGTGGAGGGGCAATTACGGAGGAGACGAGGGAGGGAACACACATTCCTGCTGGCACTAGGTTTGTAGTTGGGAGAGAGGGGGGGGGGGTGGAATTATAGGAGGGAGCAAGGAGGGAGCAAGGAGGGTGTGAAAGAGTCGGGAGCAGCAGCAGGAGGAGGGGAGATTGAGGAGGAGGGGAGATTTACAAACAGTCACACCCCCTCCCTCCTTCCTTCCCCTCCCTTCCTCCCTCAGTTCTTCAACTCATCCTTGCATACAGGAGTCAGTCTGCTGTGGACACAAGAAGTATCAATCATCCCCTCATGTGGAGCTTGAGATTTTGCCTTTAGTGATGCCTGGGATTTTCTTGTGGCTTTAAAAGGAAGGAGTGACACTTGCTCATAGTGCACAGAGAGGTAAGTTTATCCTATTTTGCCTCTTTGCACCGGTGTTGTGTTGTATGTTTGCAGATAGAGGAGACAAATGGCTTTCCAGCTCTTCGAATCCCGCTTTGCAGAAGAGGTGCTAAAACAGCTTTTAGTCTCACACACACACACACACACACACACACAGACACACACTGAGTCAATGTTTATGTGTGTTTCTGCAAGCCTAGTTTTCTCTGTAATTAAATGTGTCAGATGCAACCGAAGCTCCTGTAAATCAGGGTTTGGGCTTTTTGGAGTAAAGTCTCTTCCAAGATTCATCTTCTCACCATGTTGTTTTTCTCATTAGTTTCCATTCACATGCACCTATTTTAGAAATTGGTGTATTTATGTGTGTGTGCTGCTGGGGTCTTCACAGCCTGTGTTTAGGGTGGGGTTTGCCACCTCATGTGTGTACCTGTAGGACACAACTTCACCTCCAACTGCAGGCAGCCACGAGCCATTGTGTTGCTCCCCATTCAGCGTCAGACGCGGACAATGCAGCTTGTGTCTGTTGTCGTTGTAATGACAAAGCAGCGGCCGGTGCTGGCAGGTTCCAAGAAAGAGGAGAGATGATGAATTGCAAATTTGAGAGATGGTCAAAGTCAAGGAGAATTCCCAGGGTGCATCCTGGAGGGGCGCAGGGGGACTTTATGACGTGTGAGTTCATTTAAAATTCCAGCTTTGTGTTGGAAAGCCTGTTGTGTGACTCCTGCCGTGGGGAGAGGGGTGAGAAGTGGTCATCTGGTGTCATAGTTATGGAAATGTATTGACCGTTCGCGGCTTAGTGGGACAGGAGGTCAGGCCCCAGCTTTCAGGCTCCTCGGTCCTGACAATGCTCCTGTTATGACAGAAGCGACTTCTAATAAGACACAAACTCTGCAGCCTTTATAATAAGATTTATATTGAATCACATGCAATGGGACCCTTTTCCTCGATCTAAATTTAAACCAAACATTTTCTCTCCTTAGCGTGAAAAAGAACGAGCCCCTGATTGGTTTGCACGATCTTGTGTCATAAGCTTCATTTAATTGAACGCCGCAGTGTATAATGGGACAAAGGCCATATTGTAGATTTACCGGCCAGCCGATGTTTATCTGAGATTACGTGAGTCTTCCAGATACTTAGCTCAGTATGAAAGTCAGACTATATGTGCAGCCGGATTCAGCATGACGCCACATGCAGATCCACAATCAGGGTTTTCTAGCTGCTCGGTTAAATGAGACTAATTTAAACTCAGTGGAATCTGCTGCAGGCTCAATCACAGACAGACGTAGGAACAGGCTGCAAAGCCAACTTCTGAAGCAGTCCTATTATATAGAATAAGATCTTTGCTTTATAAATAACCTGCACTCACCCATGTGTTAAGTTGTTAAAGTTGTTTGTGTGTTGTATGTAAATTTGTTCCCATTTGAAATGCACAACCCCCCCCCCCCCAGTCTAAACATGTGGAGCTGCACGATCTTCAGCCGCCCGTGGTTTTCTTTGCTGACATTCACATTTTTTGAATGACTGTCACTGAATATTTGATCAGCTGTGTCATAATAGAAAGAATATTAAGTGATGTATGCAGACTTCAAGTTTGGTTTATACCTTTATATATCTTCCTTTGTTATGATTTCAGAAGTAGAAACACACAGAAGTGGATTTACTGCAGTTAATGATGTGGTGATCATGCACTGCTAGAACACAGGGACACAAACATTTGAAAGGAACCTGAGCATGGAACTGTAGTCAATTCAAAATAAGACAGTTGAATTTTAACAGTATCTACACCACTATATCTGACATAACGTTAATCTGTACTAACTTTCTCTAAATTAGCTATGATATTCCTGCATTTTATAAATAGAAAAGATGTTTTGCCAAAGATGGGTATAGTAGTTAGTGATAATACATAAGCGTGGATACTAGTACTGCTAATTATAAAGGAATCATTAGTATTACCTCTGCACCACAGCAGTGCCTGTTAAATGTGTGTCTCCCTGCTTTGCACGATAACTCAGTTTATCACCAAGTTTTAAAAACCCAGTTAAAAGCAGAAATATGTCTTCTCTGTGACATGTTTATCACGTGGCAACGAAAGAGGCCCAGCACTGGAAGCTGTCATCACGACCACTTGAAGGAGTGGATGTATTTTCTACCCAGATCGGTGCAGTGATGTGTGTCAGTATCCAGCTCGGCTCTGCCTCAGTGCACCGTGTAGCAGCAGCAGCAGCAGCGAGCCGGGAGCTCCAGGGGTGTTACGGTTGAGGTGGTGCTCAGGGAGGATTCTCGGTGGGCTCAGTCCAGAGATATGATTTAGATTTCCTCAGCACACGTTACCTGTAAATGATGCAACGTGGTTTAGAGACACTCTCTCAGTGATTGAACTTCATTTGGAAACTTCAAGGATGACGGAACACAGGTGTCACGTAATTTCATCATCTCCGAGTCCTAGACATATTCTCCTTTTTTAAAAATAGGCATTTGCAACACAACCTTCCATGTGTGTTCCTCCTCCTCCTCCATTAAATATGGAATCAAACTGACAGGATTGGACCTTGACGTTGACCCAGATGGGTTTTCGAGTGGATTTTGGATCGTGTGTCTGTACTTGTGGTGCCACATAAAAGGAAAAACACTCAAACCGAAGCCACTCCACTCGCTGACCTGGAAGCAAACGATTGCCTCTGTGCAGGAAGATCCTGAGCGAAGCAGATTTCCAATGCAGGATCCCGTCTCCTCCATGTCCTCTGCATTGTGTCTATTCTGCTGCCAGCAAAGGAACGGACCAGTCAGCTGTCACACGGGGATGGGAAGGTGAATGGCTCAGCCGGGTGCACGGGCTTCTGCTCAGAAGGCATCAACGACCATTCAGCGCTTTCTTTGTGGCATTGCCGGCTTTGCTGAATGAGAGCAGGACGTTTGATTAAATTTGAATTTCTTCAAATGCAAAAAGATCACAAAGCCAGCTGGGCTCAGAGGGAGGCTGGGCCCTCACACAGGATTTAGAAAAATATAATGGAGCACAGACGTTTTAAATCTCTAAAAGCTGTTTTCGGACTTGAGCTCTGGAGGATGTCTGGTTCCGGACTTTCTCTGGAGTTTGACCTTCACACGTGAACAACACAGAGATCCCTGAACACTGTGTAGGCCGGTATTCCCAAAAGCTCTCCGGGCACCTTTAACCATGTCTTCTAAGTGTTGTACGCAGATATTATTTTTTGTTTTAATTGTTGGCGTCTGTTGCGTGACAGAAACACCAACTTGCTCACGGCAGAGGATCTTTTGCTGGGTTCTCACATCGTCTTCTTAGGACATTCTTTTCCTAGGCGGGGGGGGGAGGGGGGCAGCCACTTGGACACTTGTGTTCTCCCATCAAGCCCTGGGGTTCAGTGCTGGTCTGAAACCAGCTCTACTGACACAAAATCTCTTTGGTGTATTTGACACTTTAGGACAATATTGTGAATTTCCCCGTTTCCACCAATATCTGATTTCATCTTCCAGCTGTTTTACCATGTTCACCGTCTGGGCCAGTGCTTGGTGGATTATATTCAAGGTTGCCATTGCAACTTAAAACTTGCATAACACTAGATGGTGTTTTGGTAGCCAGGGCGTCCGAGCTCTGATACCATTGATCACAGATCTATAATCATAAAAGCGTCAGGCGCAGTTGCCCCTCGTGTGTGTGTGTGGGGGGGGGGATAGCGCTGGGGGGGATTCGAGTGGAGTGCGTGGAGGAGTGGATTGTGAGTCTGGAATGTGAAATATCTGAAGGCAGATGAGTGTTGATGCTCCGTGTAGCCAGGGGAGACCTTTTCACTGGCAGTGACAGTTACAGCCTCTGAGAAGGTCAACGTGTAAGTCTCTGGTGATTGTGGTTGTGATATTTGGTCACAGCGACCGCAGCCCCCTCTTTCTTTCCATTACACAAAGTCCTGTCATGCTCTTCCCACATTAATACTTGCATTACTAACTGTAAGAGGCCTGAACTCATGTGTGATCATGCTCACTGGCTGGAGGTGCATTTTTCCTCTTCAGCCTCAGATTGAAGTTTCACATTTTCTAGATATTTTCAGGGTTAAGGTTAAGGGGCTTTTAAAAAAACGTTTTCTTGTATCCAAATCAGCTTAAATTAGCACAAAGTTACAATTTACAGGTCTTGAAGCAGGGTTAAGGGGAATTATCACTCTATCCTACATGATTATTATAGATGTTAACAAAATGAGGAGTGTATATATGGTTTAGAGAAAGGAAGTTTAAACAGATGACAGAATGACATAAGGGATAATTTAGAGAACATTTGCTTTAATCAAGTTACTCTGTGAAACATCAGAGGTGATAATATGGGGATCGTATATTTATCAAACAAACTCATCAGGATTCATTTGTGGTTCAGGTGCAAGTTTCCCAAAAACATTTTTCTGCAGCTGCCCTATAATTTGAGCGAGTCATAATTTGCTCTAATGTAGTCGTCTGTCTGGTGAAACCAAAAACAAGCAAAAGTCTACTTTGAAAAAGCACAGATCCCTCCCCCCCCCCCCCCCCCCCCCACGCAGAACTGTAGTGAGGGGGAATCACCGAAAACCCACAACCTGCCCCCTCCCCCCATTTGTCCTCAGCAGTGGTCTGCGGCTGACGTCTCCCTCCAATTAACAGCTGGTTAAAGTCTTCAAAGGCTCGTGGACGAGGAGCTGAAGAGCCACAGGCAGGAAGTGGTCTGATAGCACCTCGGCTGTGGACGAGCACGTTTCTGGCAGTGATGATGAAGATGAAAGAAGTTAAGATCTTCTTCGCTCGGCGTGGACGAGTACAGAGAGACATCAAAGCAACTTATTGTATACATGTTGGATTTTATGTTTATATAGCATTTGCTGCCTCTCCCAATGCACACAATTAATATTAAAGACAGGGTTTACAAAGTGGACACAGGATTAAATAAAAACGATTCTGTGTCACGTAAAAGCACAAATATAACGAACATAAAAAGTAAACGAAAGGAATAAAAGCAATAACAAAAAGGGATAGAGACAGAAATTCACTTTTTCTAATAAACCCCAGTAAGCATGATTTTTTTACCATATGAAGCTCTAGACTTTTCTTCCAGACCTAAAAAGTGAACAAAAGATTTATTGACTCAACGAAACCTGCAGCATCTGCTCTACACGAACCCCTCACAGCTTAAAAGGGCAGCCGAAGCAGCAGTGACCTCTGCACACAGCGATGGCCCCAGAGAAAACACTGGAGGCGACAAAGGTGTCACAGGGCTAAACACCAGCTGCTGCCAAAACACAGGCTCCACAGCCAGAGCTGGCAAGTTCAACACTGAATACTTTCAAAACAACTTTAACGCAAGTTAGTGGCTCTAGATCAGGACATTTAGATAACCATGCAAAATACTGTATGCCAGATAATAAAAAATATACTTATTGGTAAATCTGCTTCTTCCCTGTTCACATTCGAGTTGAATATGAAACATTTTGAGGGTAAAAGGAGGAACTGCCTCCCCTGCAGGCGCCTGAACTCAGTGCTCAGGTCTTCTTAGGACTGAGAACACTGAGAGTTCTTAGATAAAGTTGCAGTTTTATTAATCATTTTATAACTTTTACTCTCAAAATTCCAAGTGGAACAGCCAATCTTACCTTCGGTGTTTATCTCGTCCACAATCGATTGCTTCTGTCTAGCCACCGGGTCCCTCACCAGCTGGACTGTCGGCCATCGCTCTGCTTGATGTGTGCTGGCGTCCGTCTCAAGGCTCATAACACACGACCACCTGAGCCTGTCCTCAGAGACGTGAGGTCCATTCTGCACTGACTTGTTTCTGAAATATGTGGTTTAAAATGATTTCTTTGCAACTGCACTGTGTCCTCTTCTGTCTAAATGCAGCTGTTATGAGCAGAATTGCAGTTGAAAATGTCAGATATGAACATTATCAGACCTTTATTGTCCCACGTGGGAAATTTGCCTTGGACGTCAAATACTTTTATTCATCACAAATTCATTTACATGGATAAAATGAGCATTTAATGCAATTTAAAGAAACGTATTTAATCCATGGCAGTTATTTATGATTACTATAACCTGCCCAGTTTTTCCAAATGCTGTATTCTCTCCACATTTTGAGTTTGGTTGTATAAACCTTGGCTGGATGCACCAAAACCCCGGCTAGCCTGTTGCTTCATGATCCATTCGGTGCCACGACTCGGCACAAAGCGATTCCAACACGAGTCAAGCTGCTCTGATTGTCACTGAAAGCCCTTGTTGGTTTTCCAGCTGTTTTACTATTCAGAGTTTCTCCGGCTGCTGTTTCCAAGTCAGGAAGAAAACACTCTTTGGCTACGTGACAGTGGCGTAGAGTTTTTATTTATTTTTATTAGGAGCTATTAAGTCTGGAGGAAGTGCTTGTTCTGTTCACCAACATCCCAAATAAATACTGCTCGGCTGCGGATGTTTTTCATGGAAAGAGGATGCTGACGCTTAATCCCCCCCTCCGCCCCCCCGGCCTCATCGAGTCTTGAACACAGCCGTGCACACACTCGGGAGCAGAAAGTGAGTCATGAGAACAAGCGATTGCTGTTTGTTATTTCCACTAGCAAAGAAGCATATGACTCTATATCAGCAGGGAAATGTGAGCTGTGCTGAAGGCCGTCTTTCAGTGGTAACCCCCCCCCCCACTACACCACCACTCCTCCTCCTCCTCCTCCTCTTCTTCCTCCCTGCGACTACCTGTGTCATTATCTCAGGAGACTGGAGTGTTCAGATTACAGGGTTGTGTGTTGGAGCTTGTAACTAGTCGACACGGTGCATTCTTGCCTTTCACCAGTGGAGCCTGGTTAAGTAACAGGATTGTTTGGGCAAGATTAAGACAAGAGACCAAATCAGATTGTGACAAACTTAAGCTTTGTGTGTTTCTTCTGTCGTATCTGATTTCAGTGGTTTTTATTTATTCAAGGTTTTATTTAGTGCATCGTGAGTTTGAATTGGTTTTAATGGATCTCATGAGTATAGGACTGGGCGACCAGGTGTTTCACACTGTAATTACCTCGTGTTTTAAAGTCTTAAGTCAGATTTTGGCCTCGGTGCAAGAATCCTCATTGTTTCCCTTTTAAACATTTTGACACTTCTCTGTCCTTGGGGATCCAGAGGAGAAGCAGAGCAGGTGGGAGTCGGGGGCAGTTTCCCCTTCTTCCTGTTCCAACAGGCCCAAGTATTCCTCAAATGAAAGCGGGGCTTTCTTTAAAGTCGTCTTAAATGGACTCAAAGCCCCTTTTTAAATCTACCTGTCACATATTTCAGGAATGACAAAACCCCCTCAGAACGCAGAATGGAAATTTGAACACGAACCCAAAACAGTGTCAGGTTTCTTCGACATCATTGTGAAGTAGAGCAGCGCTGACATAAATCAGAACAGGAGACGTTTATGTTCCGGCTCTGTCCTCTGATATTAATGGTCTCCATTAGTATTTTGTGGAGTCTTTCTTGCCATAAATCGTCCAGTGGAGACCGATCAAAATCCCGAACCTCTGTGTTCTTTTCCATTTACAGACTGTTACAGAGTGAGAACAGAAGAAATATGAACCTGTAGCGTCCTATAGCTGATGAGTAATCTCCAGAATTCAGAATAATCTTTTTTTGGCATTAACAGTGACAAGCAAATTAAAGTGTCATCCCCAATTTGTGCTGACGTGAGAACCGGGTTTTATGAATTGGACGTTTGCCCATCGCTCTCTCTCTCTCTCTCACTTGGACGCAGCCTTTTATGTTCTGATTGTTTACAACTTCCCCGGGTGGCTATATTGTGAATGTCTGTGCTTTCCCCCCCCCCATGAAGCTGATTTTGTTGTTGATCTGGAGTCACAATAAAAACGATTCTTCCTTCTGGTCTGTGGGTGGCTGGAATCTCCTGTGGTCATGTATTTCATTAGGAGGCTCGTAACAGATAAATCATCCCAGTCTCGGTGTCCAGTTCCCTCATGCGTCCCACTGAAAAAAGCTCCTGCGACCCACTTAGGCTGTCACACTGTCAAATTGAGGGGGGGGGGGGGGCATTTTCCAGCCTAATTGTTGACGTCCAGTTATTTGTGTATGAGGGAGGACGGTGGTGATGCTGGGACAGGCGGCAGCGTTAACTTTGCAGGCATTAGATGAAACCCACTGGGTGTTCCAGTGGTGGAGAACATCTGTAACAACACTGGCATTTCTCCTCTGTGTATTAATGAAGAGTGGATGTTGGATTCCAGCAGCAGTAGAGAACACGGTGTGCACAGCCGAGGCCAGTTTAACGCTGCCTTCGGATATTCTGTAAAACTCAAACGCTGGGAAACATAATGACCCCGTTATTTGAGAAAAAGTGTGTGAATTGCCTGTTTACATTGTGAAAATAATGGTTTAAATGAATAGACTGTGGAGCTGCAGCAGTTTAACAGCTTGAAGTTTGTTTTCTGCAAAACCTGCTCTGACGGCTTCTTTTCTGTGAAAGACCAGGACACTTAAAGTTGAATGCATTACTAAAGTTCTTTTTACAAAACTTTCTCCGTCTTTCAATATTTGTCTCTATTTAATGGACTTGATGAGGAGGGGGGGTGGGGGGATCTGGCATTTTGAGGTCACTGATATTTCTCCAACTACAAATCTGGATCCAGTGCATTTGGTTTCATAGGAGACTGTGTGGCCTTATTGGAGGGATGTACTCGGCAGAACTTTAACTTTGTTATGACTGATGTGTGTTTTTATATCTTCCTGGAGTTTGTCTCATTTTTATCTCTATGCTGTACTTCTCTGTAGCGCTGTGAGAACTGTGTGTATTTATTGAATCTCACAGAACTTGGTTTTATATCCTTGTTCTCACAGAAGCCTCCTCTACAGACGGGTGTTGGAAATCAGCAGCTACTAGAACCACTGATACTTGCTTTGAAAAGATGCTTGCAGTTTGTTTATGTATCTGTTTATACCAAATAAACTAAAAGCAAATAATAATAACTGATTTAAATCTGAGTTCGACAAGTATTTTGCTCAAAAATAAACCTTTTCTATACATTTTGGCCTTTGTTCTATGTTGAAATGGTATTTTAGGTCGCAATTGTAAATGGCCTGTTTCCAAAATTTATACATAAAGCTTTCCACTTGTGATCCGATCACCAAAGATGCATTTTGATTCCACTTACGAACAAGGCCACTGACCTGTTGTCCTTGTGATTGTGCTGATTCGATAGTGGCTGAGTAGATTTGCTTATGCTGGACCACTGATCTGATTTTGCTTTCATGAGTTTAAGCATTATTTGATTTTACCCCCCTCCATTCAAATCAGTTTTGATTCTGTCCTTTTGAATCTAAATGGGACTCGTCCTTTTGAGAGAAAATGTGAAGTCACAATAATGGTAGGATTTATTGTGCAGTAACAACCGGATTCACATATTTCAGGCCTGAACGAATGTAAAATCCAAGGTCACGGCCCAGCGGGTTGTCTTTACCTGGACTGACCGAAGAAACAACGCCTCTGCTACTTAAGCCCCTCGTCTCTGCTTGAAACTGACTAATTAGTTTCTGGCTAATTTCACATCAAATTAACATTGAAACCACTGAGAGCAGATCTAGAGCGGGTGAGAGGTCAAAGGTCACCTACGAAGCAGAGACCTCGTCCACAGACAGCGACTGTAGGACCTGTCCAAAGAGATGCTTGTACTTCTATGAAGCTCTCAAGGTTGAAAACACTCTGGAAACATCTTCTGAGCCTTGAAGCTTTCACGTTTTAAATCTGCTCTGTGTGGGGAAAGGATACCAACGAGCCTGGAAGCAGCCCGTGACATGTGACTGTTTTGTCCCTCGGTGAATATCGCTTCCTGCAAATGAGCGCACTGGCATTTCATCCTCTCCTGCTCCAGGTCTCCTTTTTTCTTTACCCTCCTCTGAGCTTTTCCTCTGCCCCGAACAGGATTGAACGAAACCGGCAGTAAACTGCAGGGTTGTATGAAAAATAAATGGACTTCCATCAGCATTGCAGCACCACTGAGGGGTGATGAGTGAGCTAAACAAGGGGGGGGGGGGGGGGGGGGGGGAGCAACATGAGGTAGAGAAACGGGGTCAGCTCCAGTTTATGCAACGCCCCTCTTCACAGTGAGCCTGAGCACATGCAGCAGCAGTGGCAGCAGTAGGTTGGGCTCCCACTCCTCTGCGTCAGCCTCGCACCCCCCCCCCCCCCCCCCCCCCCCTACCCAAAGGGTCTGTCCTGAAAGGAGGAGAGTGCACATCAGCAGGAACAACAGCCACAGTGTGGTTGGTTAATCTTCTGTCCCATCTGGTGATGGTCCCAAGGCATGGAGCGGGGCCTTGTTGGAGCAGGCTGCGCGGCCCGAGGGCGGGTGCACAAATGTGCATTATGGTGAAAACTTATCAGCCCCCCCCCCCCCCCACACACACACACACACACACAGACACACACACTCGCCTTTCTTGCTCCCTGTCGTCTCTAATGCAGGAGATAGAGCCGGAGACCGGACAATAACAACAACTATATGGACGGTTCGCTCGGGCCCTGAATAGCTCCTGTTCACTCAGGCTGTCACTGTGCTCATACTGTCATTACGTCCCCTCCACTTCACACGACCACAGTGCCGCGTGGTGAGAGTGGCTGAGCGGATCCCTTCTCCTGTCAGGCAGAGGGTGGTGTTAGTGCAGCTCCAACGAAACAGCCTCCATCTCCAGGACGGGGAAAACATGTTTTTTTGCAGAATTTAAGTTTAGTTGAATGTCCATCTTGTTGTTTTGGAGACTTTCTCTGTGGTTTTGATGAGTCATTCCCAGTCAAACTGAAATCCTGACGATACTGGGATTGATAATGAGATTTGATCGATGGCGAACTAAAAAAGAACTGTTGAAGAAAAACTGATATAATCACAGGCTGAGATTGGATCAGTTAAAACTGGATTATGAAGACACACAACGAGTTAAACTCAGGATCAGGCAGCCATGTGTTCTCCTCGGTTTCTGGGAGGCTTCTTAAATCTTTGATCCAGTTAATAAATGCTCCGTCTTGTTTTCATCGAACTCCTCTTTGTATCCCCGGATTTCTGGCTGGTATGCAGGACTCTGGGGAATAACACAAACAGCTCTGTCTTTGTGAGAAAAAGTTGACTTGCATAAACTCATGAGTGAATATTTGCTGATTATTAAAAAAATATGGGCCGGTGTTAAGCTATTATAATAAACTAAATACAAAGGACACATGAGATAATCGTGTTTTCTTGTTCTCAGAGCTTTGTGGATTGAACCAGCAGCTCTGGGACCAAACCGCCTGAAGATCCAGTGACGAGCAAAATGCCAGAAAACTCTCTACAGTCCTGCAGGTAGGTGAACATGCATGGTACTTGATATCTGACAAGTCGTTTCTAGATAAGAACTTGATTCAAGCTGTGTGTCTTCTTCTCCTCAGCTTCTGAATCATGGGGAATGTCGAGAGTCAGCATGGGGACCACGGCCTCTACGGTAACGAGCGTGGCTATTTGTCACGGAAGCAAATGTCTCGGTCTCTCCGCATCTCCAACAAGCAGTCCAGCAGGCGCTCTCGACACGCCTCATCCGGGAAGATAGAGCACAGGAACTCTGAGACCAGCACGCGCTCCAGCAGCACTCCCAGCATCCCACAGTCCCTGGCTGACCACGGCCTGGAACCCTTCAACGAGACAAATGTCCTGCCCGACTTCGGAAGCCCCATTTGGGTGGATCGCGTGGCCATGAACCTGCGACCCGTGTCCTTCCACAATGACCTGGCCAATCCCTCCGTGCACATGAACACGATGCACATCACCCTGCCCGGGGCCACAGCGGAGGAGGTGCAGGACGAGGACGTGTACACGGGCGAGGTGACGTACCTCCAGAAGACCCGGGACGGGACCAAGGAGACCATCATCTTCAAGAAGAAGCGGTCGAAGTCTGCTGACATGTGGCGAGATGACAGCCTGGAGTTCTCCCTGTCCGACCTCAGCCAGGAGCAGCTGACCAGCACGGAGGAAATCATCGACCCGGCCAATGAGAGAGACTTTACCGACTGTGAAGGCCACCTGCAGGCCAGCCCCACGGACTCCACCGACAGGGCCAACTCCCTGGACGAGCTGTACAGCCAGAAGAGCCCTGCCCGCAGGCTGCCCCACGGCCGCTATGCCAAGTGGCACGACGCCAACCGGGTTATCAGGGAAGGAGAGGACGATAAGAGGCTCTCGCCGTCAGAGGAGGACGGCAACAGTTACGGCGCGTACACCCTTCCCTGCCGGCGCTCCCACTGCCTGTCCGAAGGCCTGAGCAGCCACCAGGCCGCCATCTGTGCCAGCATGCAGGGCAGGAGGGCGAAGACCATACAGGTAAGACTCAGCGCAAATCCATTTTGACGCCATCAATAAACTCATTTAAATTTAAGGCAAAGTTCATAAAAAGACGCAACAATTCATTTTCTACACTCATGAATATGTGAACAGTGTCTCGACTGTTTGGTGCCCTCTTAATAGTGAAGTGTCAGGGTCCTGAACTGTCACGGCTCCTTTCTGTGCTCGTCTTTTGGACGGAGTATGAAAAGCTGTGCAGAATCTTAATGTGGTGGCATCACCGAATAAAGACCATCCCCCCACCACCACCACCCAACCCCCAGCACCCAACCCCCAGCACCCCCTCCTCACTCTGTCGAAGCATTTCCTCTGCTGCTTTCACCTCACAGATAATAGGCTGCTGAAACAGATTAAGTGTAAGAAAGAAATCTTGTGTCCTGATGAAACTGTTGTTTTTCTTGGGAGAGACTGCGATGATGGAGGGGGGGGGTGGGGGTGGGAAAACCTAAAGTCACTCCCAGTCTGAAATGCCTCGGCCTTTTGTCATGATAATGAGGGGAGCTCTATGGAAGAGTGTAACAGTAAAACGTGTTTGGTGGCCCTGTCACTGCGGGGCACCGTCGGCCCCCGGTGAATGGGGCTCTGGAGCGCATGATTGGGTCATGTGACTAGATGGGGATACCATGTTCGGAGTAGCCCCCTTCATCTCCCAGGAGCGCTTGGCCTTGTGGGTAGGAGAGGGCAGACCCCGCGGTGCCACAGGGAGGGCAGGCTGCACTCGCACAGCACCCGGCGCTTTGCTTAGCCGCCAGTAATTAGTTTTGAGGAGGCCCTCGGGATTAAGAAAGCTGTGGATTCTCGTTAGGCCGCTACACTCAGTGTTTGCAAGAATGTTTGCTTTTCAAGAATGGCTCCATCCTGCATCTGCAGGGACGGCTTAGGCGTCTGTGAGGGTGGGAGCTGTGGTCACAGTGATGAAGAAAACGTGGCCGACATGCCGTCTCACCTGTCTTGTGCTTCTACCACATCGCAGGATGTCACAGCCGGGGAGGGCAGCGAGTACGAGGACAGCGGGATCGACGGGGTGACCGTGGAGCCGGAGCACCAGTCCAGACGCTACAAGACCATGTCGGCCTCCTTCTCCGTGTGCTCGGCCCACGGCAGGGGCATGTTCGCCGGCAGCGACAGCGGCAGCAGCAGCGGCGGCGGGGCCAGCGAGTGCGTGCAGGGCGTGTACGAGAACTTTCGCCAGGAGCTGGAGATGAGCTCCTGCCAGACGGAGAGCCTGGAGGAGGCCGGCTCCGCCCTGAGCGACGAGCAGAGCACCATGAGCTCCGCCTACCAGTCCGACCAGCTGCTGAGCGTGGCCCAGGGGATGGTGAGGAAGGCCGGCAGGCTCGCCGTCAAGAACTTCCTCGTGCATAAGAAGAACAAGAAGGTGGAGTCGGCCACACGGCGCAAGTGGAAGAGTTACTGGGTTTCCCTGAAAGGTTGGTTCTTCCATCATCCCAGTAGCTCATTGAGAAATACTTAAAATCTATTGTCTAAGCTCAGTCAAAACAAGCTTTACTTCTGGCCTATTACAAACCCCATTATAAATTGTTTTGCCACTTCACTGGGCCCGAAATCTAATCAGCTCTGTAATGATCCCGATGCCTGTCTTGGTGATTAGTCAGCCATGCTGCACTTCTTAAGGTTGGCCACTGGAGAGCAGAATAAAATTGCCTGAGCAAATCTAGGCCTTTAAAAACAAGCATCATTCTTATTCTTTCCTAGAAATCTGTGTCAGCAGGACTGTGGTCAAGTCATACATTATTTTTTTGGTTTCTCCAGGTTGCACGCTGTTCTTCTACGAGACTGACGGCGGGTCAGGCATCGACAACAACAGTATCCCCAAGCACGCCATCTGGGTGGAGAACAGCATCGTCCAGGCCGTGCCGGAGCATCCCAAAAAGGACTTTGTGTTCTGTCTCAGCAACTCCCTGGGGGATGCTTTTCTGTTCCAGGTTAGAGAATTACAAAATGATCCTGTAGCCAAACATGACCTTGACCTCCCTTTGGGTTCTTTTCCTTCTCATCCTTTTAAATCCTGGCTTTGCATTATTTAAAATATTTTTAATCAACACAGGAGCAGTGACTGAAAAGACCGCTTTTTTTAATTCTGAATGTCAATGAGCTGCTGTGCTGCTGAACAACGTTTGACCTTTTTGTCGTCTGTCCCCGTGCAGACCTGCAGCCAGACGGAGCTGGAGAACTGGATCACGGCCATCCACTCGGCCTGTGCCACCGCGGTCGCCCGGCAGCACCACCGGGACGACACGGTGCGGCTGCTTCGCGCCGAGATGAAGAAGCTGGAGCAGAAGATCGACATGGACGAGAAGATGAAGAAGATGGGGGACATGCAGCTGTCGGCCGTCACCGACACCAAGAAGAGGAAGACGATCCTGGAGCAGGTGCGTTTCATTCTCACTTCAGATGGTCTCCACACGGCAGGTGCTCGGGGTTTAGATGAACATGATCCTATTGTCCCTTCTATCAAGAATCTCAACATCAGACACTTTAGTAAAATATATGAACAGAGAAGCTTTGTCAGATAAAAACCTTTGTCCCTAGAGTGAGTTTAGCTCATGCTTACAAGACAGAATATTCACTAGTCCTTTAACTCAGTTTAAAAGCATAACTTCAACCTATTTATTTAGAACCAAAACCCAATACAACGTGTCGGTTTTGATCAGATTTGAACTCTAAACGTTTTTTAGGGGAAATACATGTTAACAGTATCAAAACCCTTTGAGCAGACGCTGTGTAAAAGTTCAGTAAACATTCATGTAAGTTTGAACTAGCTGTTTGCCCCCCCCCTGCCCCTACTTCACAGGGAGCCTGTCCCTGTTTCCATGCCTAGAGGAATGTATTCGTTCTCTGAGGGTGTTATCGCTGTGCTCATCTCTTTATGAATGGAACGTTGGGGGATTGTCTGATCAATGAGAATTTGACAGATAAGCGGCTTAAAAATTGGTGGAATGATTAAAAGGCAACAAGAAACTCTATGAGTCTCACTAGCAGATAAAGTCGAGGATTATTATATCAAAATAAAAGCTCTTGCCATCAGCCTCTTGTGGGAGATCTGCTGCAGGATAAATATCATGGTTGAAACCTAAGAAGCAAACTATCATAGCTTTTCACTCATACTGGTTTATAGTGACAATAATAATAATAAGTGTTATTTTTAGACCATATTCAACTTTACATTACTTACTAAATTAGAATTGCACACCAGTACCCAAAGTTGTTCTAATGCAAGAAACAGGAGATGGACAAAGAAGCAGGGATGAGAGGATGAAGTAACTGAGGCTTCCTCCGCTAGAGGCTGCTGCCGCCACACACCTTCCTTTCTTTCCACGCTCTGCGGCTGGCACCGGTCGATAGCCTGCCATTCTCTCAATTAATTGCAAAGCTCACATTGTCTTTGGTCGGTCTGTGTGCGGAGCAGGGGGATCAAATGGCCTTTGTTCGCCCAGTTAGGTGGTGCCTGGTTCTGTTTGGCAGTGTTGGGTTTCACATTGTGCCGAGCAGAATGGATCTAGGCCCCGCTCCTCAGAAAGCTGAAACACTCCCAGCCTCTCTCTGCCAGCGGAATGCGCAGTATTGTTTCTCTCTGGTCTCTGGGCGACTTGGCAGCGGCACAGAGCGGCTCTGCCACGGTGCTGCTGGCCGCCTCTTCCACACACCAGCGCGGCACCGTGACTGGGAGGGGGGCAGGCCGGTGAATAATCATAAAGTGCCTCTCCATTGCCCCAGTGAACATCAAACCATTAGGCACACGGAGCACAGATTGGCACAAGTTGGTAACGGAGCTCCCTCGGGGGGGGAGGTGACACTCTCCATCTTACTCTGAAGTCGACGAACTTGAGCCTCGACCAGTGATTAATGGTTTTACTGTCGTGTTCCTCTCTCACGCCGCAGATCTTCCTCTGGGAGCAGAACCTGGAGCAGTTTCACATGGATCTGTTCCGCTTCAGGTGCTACCTGGCCAGCCTGCAGGGAGGAGAGCTGCCCAACCCCAAGCGCCTCCTGGCCTTCGCCTCTCGCCCCACCAAGCTGGCAATGGGCCGACTGGGAATATTCTCTGTCTCCTCCTTCCACGCACTGGTAAATATATCTTGCTTGTTTATTTGATGTGCTTACTTTATCTGGTTGTTTTCATAATACTAGAATTGTGGGTTCTATTTTTGTCTTTAGCAAGGTTACGCATCCAGATCAGGGGCCAGATCCAGGATTTTTTTGAGATAGAGATTTTTCAACAGTTTCATTACATTTCTGAGATACTTTTTGGATCTTGATGGAAAAAAATTGTTTGCAACTTGGTGCAGATGAAAACAATAATCTGCATCTACTGATTTTTAATGTGGTCTCATAAGGGGACTGTGGGGCCTTGAGGGTATGCACAAACTTTCCACTGTTGCATTGGATTTCTTGCATTAATTTAATAACCACCCAGGAGGAAGTAGGATGATCTCTCTCAACCTAATGTTGTACTTTTTATAGAGAGCTTCCTCAGATTATAAGCACAGGAAACCTCTCAAAATACACAGTGGCTTCATTGAATACCCCTGGGAACTCTGCAGGAGAAGGGCAGTTGATTCAGGAAACTACAACCTGTTGTGTCAAAGCACTTTATTCCGCTATTGCTGCCATTTTGCAGTCTAGGTCTCGAGCAGGGCACCTGTTCGAGAGGTTGTGGTTCAGCTCTAACCTCCCACTGCTGCTCTGGGTCTGTGCACACTGAAGCTAAAAGCACCGTCGCCAACGAAAACTTCAATTTTATTTTTGATTTTTTTTTTATAGAGAAGTTTGCAGATCATTGAGGCAGTTATTTTTTCCCCTCCTCCCTCTCAGCCAACGCGGTGCTGCAGAGCAAGTGGGTGTTTGGGCTGCGAGAAGCAGGATGTCTAATAAAAGAGACACTTTAACTCCTCTTTACTTCACTCCTGGTCCTCTTCAATTTACTCATCTCCACCTCCATGAATACCTGAATCAACACCGCGTCCAAAAAGCTGATGGAACAAAAACAGACAGAATGAGTGCCTCACTAAAACTCACTCCCACAGACACTGAGCGGTGCTAATCTCACTTTATTACGTTTTTTACTTTTCACACATCAGTAGCACTAGAAGTTCCTGGTTGTAGTGCTCATGTGTAAACCAGAACTTGCAGCTCTCTCTCTCTCTCTCTATATATATATATGTATGTGTGTAGCCTATCTATCTCAATCAGGCCTGTGTAACTTATTTCCTAAATTTAAATTAACGACATTGGTCATTGAGTGGTTTTTGCAATAGTTAACTTTTATCATAAATATATTTTTCTTACCTTTGTTTTAAAGGTTTTTGCAGAATTTAAAGACTGAGTTCTTGTGATACTTAATATTTTCGGGTTTTTATGTCCCTATTTGACTGCTTGAAAACTTTTATACAAAAGATCTTGAGACGTGAAGTCGAACAGATTATTTCCCTTCCCATTTGGTGCATTTAATCAATAACATGATGTTTCTGCAGGTGGCAGCGCGCACAGAGACCGGAGTGAGGCGGCGGGCGCAGGCCATGTCTCGATCCTGCAGCAAACGCAAGAGCAGGTTCTCCTCGCTCTGGGGTCTGGACACGACCTCCAAGAAGAAGACGAAAGCCCATCCCACCATCAACCAGGTCTGCGTGGTTCTAAAGGCTCGTAGTTATTTTTAAGGTTTCCAAGAAAGTAACATCGACCACGCGAAGATTGATTCGTGCTGTTTCTTCAAGGGTTTCTCCTCCACAGCTCTGCTTGAGTTCTGACCCCTCTACCTTTCCTGTGCCTGCAGGTCTTTGCTGATGGCGAGGAGCCCGTGAAACAGCCTGGAGATGGAATATATGCGGATCCTGCGAAGGAACACAGAGTAAGAATGACTCATTTAGTCTTTGTCTGCATAAAGGCCACTCTGTAAATGCACTGTATCATATGCTGTATGTCTCTGTGTTTCTTCAATTCCTTCTAGTGCAGATAAACAGTGATTTGCTGAAGTTCTTCGAAAAATGTATTGCGATTGCTTTGTAGGTGAATTGACAGGAGACGTTTATACTGGGAGTGCTGGTAAAAGTTGATAGATGATCGAAACAGTTTAATTAGCTCGAATCAATTTTTTTTTTAAATCCATCTTGTTTCTGTCGTTGGTTTAAAGAGAAGTGAGGCGGGAACTGTGAAGAGCCTCCCACGGCCCAGCACGGAGAGCGACATCTGGGTCCCCGACCACCTCACCCCCTCCTGGGTGTGTCTGCCAAACGACCAGCCTGTGCTCACCATCATCCAACCGGGGGAATCGGCACTGTGTGTCCTGGAAACCATCTGCAAGGTAACAGGGCTCCCACACTCACATGACCTGCCCGGGCTCCAGTTATCAAGATATTAAGATGCACAGTCAGAAAGAGGAGAAGAAAGATCCAAATGCTATGATGCTGTGTAACAAATCCTCTCGTCTCGTCTCACAGGCTCACCAGCTCGATTCCACCAAGCACTACCTGAGACTCAAGTTCCTCATCGAAAACAAAGTGCAATTCTACATCCCCAAGCCGGAGGAGGACGTGTGTGACCTGGTGAGTCTCCACCTGCATGAGCCTGATGCTGAAGCTTTTAAGGAAACATCAGAGGAAACCACTCTACACACAAATGACCCTTCTACGTTTGCAAATTATTAATAGGTTTTTGAACTTTTATCCTCTTGATGTTGAATGTTTTGCACCAACACATAAATCTATTCATGGAAAGCCGCAGTTTAAAAATATCCGCAGTGCTTCCACATCATGTAATCACGACATGTCATGGGCCGTTTCCTGCATTGAGACTGAGCTCGAGCTGCTTTTGTCTCGGAAATACAGAAAATTAACACTCTCTCTCTCCGCGCTGTCAATAACCCGCCCACCAGAATGTGAATAAAGTCGGCTGTTGTTTCCCGAGGTTTACATAACTTCCTTTTGTTCTCCGCAGCTTTACAAGGAAATTGAGCTGTGCTCCAAGATAACAAAAGTGATCCAGTTTGACAGAGACGAGTCCTGCATGATCGGCTATGGTAGGAACCGATCAAATGATCCTGTGTGGTCTCCTTAACATTATCCTTTTAGTTTTCAGTTAAGATCCAATAATGAAGTAAATAACTCAAAGATTTGATTGTGTTGTTTTGACTGTAATAATAGCTTTACTTCGACCTGTACACCTACACATTCCCATTTGTACAAATCCCAGTCTTTTATATAACTGTCCCTCTTGTTTATCCCTCTCTCTCTCTCTCTCTCTCTCTCTCTCTCTCTCTCTCTCTCTCTCTCTCTCTCTCTCTCTCTCTCTCTCTCGCTCTCTCTCCTCCTCTCGCCTCTCGTCCTCTCCTCCTTCCTCCTCCTCCAGGTTTCTCCATTTCAGTGGTGGAGGAGGATGGCGTGCAGCAGCTCTACATCACCGACGTGAAGGCGGGCGGATTAGCCTTTGCCAAAGGTTCATTACCCTTCATTTCCATCAAATGAACTGCCTTCACAGTCACTGTGCCTCCGCAGTGATGAGCTGCTGCTAGGGAGAGGGAGAGGGAGAGTGGTGCATTAGCTGTTTACATTCCATTTCAGAACCAGAGCATTTTTTTCCTCACAAGGTCAAGATGCATTTTTACAGTTTCTCTTTAAAAACCCCGCATCAGAGCATGTTTATTCAAAAGGCAGGGGGATGTTTCAGAGAGCACAGCAGCTCTCCAGGGCAGTGATTACTGTAATCATAACCACACTGCCTCTCACTGGCCTTTCTCGGATGATGCCGGGCAGGACGCTTCACTGCAGCCATCGCTAGGCTGCCGGGTGGAGGGATATCAGAGTGTGTTGGTTATAGAGCAGGCGAAGCACATGCATGTGGGAGATATTTGTCCGAGTGGCTAAAATAGGTCATCAGGGAGTCGGTCATGCTTGTGGATCTAAAAAATAATAGTATCTGCACCTAATGGGTCTCTGTTTGTATCTCATCATCTTAATTATGATTTTAATGGTCAGTTAATCAACACTGAAAAAGAGATACATTCTTGTTAACGTCTCACATCAGGGGTGGGGGGGGGGGACTGGTTGTGTAGAAGGCGTGACGGAGAGTAAATTGAATCCAAAGCTGACGGTGTTCCCCCTCCCTCCGCAGGTCTGAACGCAGGGGATGAAATACTTCAGCTGAACGGGAAGGCCTCCCACAGCCTGAACTTCTCCGACATGAAGGCGGCGTTCTCTCAGGCGTCTCTGGCCCTGACGGTCAACACGCTGCCCTCCGTGGAGCGCCGGCAGCTGTGCTACGTGCCGCCGCGGCGCTCCGACGAGGAGGAGGACCTCTACACCGACATCTTCTCCCAGAGTCAAGGTGAGCTCCACGTGCAAATGCAGCTCATCTTGATATTTAGTGTTCCTGCGTTCCCTGTAAAGCTGCACTGGGAGACTCGGGCACATTCACAGATCTGAGAAGTAGAGTTTACTGACAACTTTAAATTCAGATTCCCTCAAATTATGAAGTGCATTTAAAAAACCTCAGTTGCTGTCACTGCTGATTTCACTTTAAATCACAGGAGACTAAACTAGAATAATACACAAAGAGCAGAAACGCATGAAACCACGTTTACATTAACAGGATCTAGATTTTAATGCGGATCTGCACCAATATTTCAATCTTTTTAAATAATGAATTATTCAAATCAGAGAAAATATTGAAAAACGCTATTCTCATATTGTTAAAGAATAAAATATGAGGTTATAACTCAGAAGCAGATGTCAAGCAAAGATTTATTTTGTTTTTTATTTCATTTATACACACAGTGAGTCTACAGGGTCTTCATTGGGATAGGAGGCTATTCACCTTGCATCCTTGCAGCCATATCTAATAAAATCAGCAATTTCTTTACATTCAAAATGTCAAATCGTAATAAATTGTCATATACTGTATATTAAAAAGTTTTTTACTTTAAACTCACCCGATGCCGTGTTGTGATTTGTTGCAGAGGACATCCTGGACGTGGGGGTGGGTCTGCTGCTGGAGAGCTCAGGGGACAGCCTGGACGACGACTCTGAGATCTTCAGGGACTTCGAGTGCAGCAAGGTAAGAGCAGCGTCTACTTGTGCTTTCATCGGGTTTTAATATCACCACAGAAAAAAACATTCAACTCTCAAGCCAAGCACTGGCCCCCCAGCTGTGTTATTATCATGAATAGAGCAGTGAAGAGCAGTTTGCTTCACCACAGGTTGAAGCACAGTCTGTAACTGGGCTCTTTCTATCTTGTCAAGAGAAGCAAAACTCTGCATAAGGTTTTATCTGCAGCATTTAACCAAATACTGTCTCAAATCCAGTTCATATCCTGTGTATCGATTAACGATAACAAAACTACGGATATGAACAAACAAGCTGGAGGACGATAAGGAGAAGCTCTGCAGCAGGTGTCTGTGCTTGTGGCGTCTTGTCCTGTCAAACTGCGCCTTTTGTCTTTTTCCACTTTCTTCTTTTAAAAAAAAAATGAAGATCAGACTTCTTTTGTCTTTGAGGACTTCAGCGAAAGACGTTGCACTCCGAGTGAAATTTCAAAGCTCGAGAGATGAGTGGGAATTTAAGGCTTTGTGTGTGAGATGTGGTTACAGAGCATGTTCAGAGCATGTTCCCCTTTGTGTGTGAGATGTGGTTACGGAGCATGTTCAGAGCATGTTCCCCTTTGTGTGCACTGCATATCCCTCGAGCTCCCTGTTGCAACACATGTTTCCTGCAGTCAGTGGAAACTTGGAGCAGCACCAGCGGGCTGCATCCAAACAGCAGGAAGATGTAGTGGCTGCAAAGCGAACGTCCCCCAGTGGGTTCGAGTAGCGAGTGAGTCATTGCTTCTTATTAATAAAAAAAAACCTGAGCCTGGAGAAAATGTAGATTATATTCTGGGATTGGGACCGAGACGAAGCTGCCTGTCACTGCAGCACAGGCAGAAGGAATCCATCCCAACATAACACTGCTATGGCATCGTGAGGGGTAAGAAAGCAGTTTACTATATGGCTTCAGGTTTTTGGTCTAAACTTGCTCTAGGAAGTTGTCAGGGCTTTAGTGCCACACATTCAGTGCTTGTTGCAAGATGTTTTGTTATCTGAATAACCGTCACTTCTCTGCTGTCAATGTCTCTACGTGCACATTTTGTTATGGTGTTGGCGGCATCCTGGGAAAGGTAGAAGTTTCCGACTGCAGGAAGAGGAGATACAATCTGCTCAGAGGCTGAAGACATTGGAAAGTGTCTGAGGGTTTATTTTAGTTTACTGGTCTGAATAAAGGGCCTTTTCTGGTTTGTCACAGCAGCACATGTGATAACGCAAATTTCTGAGTCAGTAGCTGAGGACATTAGGCAGAGTTTTCATCCCCCTGGTCAAAACTCTGGTGAATGTCCGTGTGAGCCCATGTGAGAATGCAGTTAGAAGAGTCACTGCGAGAAAGCTTGTGTGTTGAAGATGCTTCTAACGCGATGGACGCAAAGCTGAAAAACCCAAAAGAATACAGATATCTCAGGATGAACAAGAGAAGCCGTACGTGTACACAAGATGCCGGAGAGGATGTCAAGATGGAAAGACGAAGACTTTTAGGAGCTTTTGTTGACGAGGACCGATGCCGGTGACATTAAGACATCATGTCCTCCCTCCTGCACCCAGACGCCAACCCCTCGCCTAAATGTCCTGGACCTTTTCCTGTTGTTGAACACGTTTGACACGTCGACAGCCTCCTGCTGTGATCTTCATGTGTGAAAAGCAAACTCCAGAGAATCTCCAGACCAGATTGCCAGGAATCTTTTCACTTTCTGTAACTCCCCCGGGAATAATTCACGGATCTCCATGAACAAAGCCGGGCACATAGGACCGATATCTATGAGTGTTTGGTGCAGATTAATTAAATATAAGGGGACTGTGGGTCCTCGGTGGAGATCTGAGCTCTCCTGAGTGCCGTTCACCCCGTTGGCAGCCTGCTCCATTGCAGCTCCCCTCTCTCCTTCACTCCCCCCCCCCCTATTTCTGAAATTCTGCATTTATATTCCACTGCGGCGCAGCTCACGCCAGCCAATCCTGCTCCGCTGCAACCTTGAGGAGGAGACTCCTCTCCTCCTGCTCCTGTTTTGCACTCTCTCCGGTCTGGAGGATTATCACGACTGATTTACAATGCTGCCGGAGTTGGCCAGATCTTCACACTCACACTGTGTGCCTGAGTTCACCCAGCCTGTGGAGCGGCGAGGGGGGGGGGGGTGGTGGTAGGGAGAGAGAGAACAGCACAGAATATCAGCGACAGAACTACAGCAGATTCGGAAGGCGAAGGGAAGGGGAGTTGGAAGGCTGTAAGTGCTGGTGGGCGGAGAGGAGGAGGCAGAGCAGCTTCACTCATCCTTCATCACAAGCAGCACGGCGCCTTCTCTCTTTTTCTTTTTTTTTTGTATTTATACACAAGAAAAGACAAGATAGGAGAGGGGGGGGGGGGGGGGAGAGAAATGTGTTGGAGAGCTGCAGTGTAGAGTTGACAGAAGCCCAGAGTCTCTTCTTCTCTCTGAGCTGACGCTGACTCTCCAGCCTGCACCTGCACCATGGCCATGCTGAAGTGGAGCAAGCACACCAAGCGCTCCGCCGACTCCATCTATGACATGCTGCATCTGGTGAGACTCCTTCACTTCTTACCTCTTACCCCCCGGTTGGTTGCCTCTGCTGCCACGATCGCCCCCGGGCCAGCTCTCTTTTTTGTTTTTATTCCCCCCTTCATCCTCTCCCTCTCGCCGCTTGTTGCACGCCGCAGGCAGACAAACAGGAAGCAGTGAGTCACCGTTGTGTCGCAGAGTTGCCCCACAATCAGCAGAGTGCTTCGCAGGATGAGAGTAGAACACTGAACCTGCAGGAACACAGCGGCTGCAGATCTAACCCCCCCCCCCCCCCCCCCCCCCGGATGACTCGGACTTTACATATCTTTGACAGAACTACCCGGGCCGTCGTGGCAGAGTTTTCTCTCCTGTGATCTCAGACTCACACTTTCAGGAGGAGAGACGCTCGGTCTTCTCCTCGCTCCCTCACCGGTGCTCACAGGCTTTGAAAATGGGGTTTTTCATCTCTATTCAATTTGCAATGGGGAAGCCTTCTTATCTGTTTGCATCTCACCGTTTCCCCCTGTGACGGACGCTCTTATCTACATATTGTTCTTTTCATGTGATATTGAATCTCTTTGATCCTCCACCTCCCTCTGTTCTCTGGCTTCTCTCTTAGCCCAGTTAGGATTATAACTGACTGTCTTATTGGACTCTGGGAACCTGGATGAGCTCAGCTGATTTAAATAGATGCAAAAATGTGTTTATTTACAAACATTTCTTTTTTATTTCCTATTTTTTGTAAGCATTGCATCATGTTGAGTGTTTTTCTTTTTTTAAGTAGATTTGTTTTGATCTGAGTTATATGTACAGTACGTCATCACAACAGTAAAGTGCTGCAGAAACAAATCCAGATGTGTAACGGAGGAAACAATGGAGCCTTTCTCACTTTCTCTTATTTTGATCCGTTAATTTTTATTTTTGTGTAAAATCCTACTAGATCCTAAATTTATGTTTTTCAGAATTGACCTTTCGTCAGGCCTGTGGTTTCTCTCAAGGCTTCTGGAAGTAATTACTTGCATGCTGCTCCAATTTGTTCTCAAATCTGACTTGATTAGCAAAAAACAAATCAAATTGGACAAAATGTCAATTGCAGCAGCAGCTGTTCCTGCAGATTTACCAAACACCATTTGTGCAAAATGAATTTGCAGAATTGCATTTACAGACATCACAGCACCTCGGTTCATCTGCTGATCTGGAAGCTTCCTGATTATTTTTGGAAACATTGAGGAAAAGGGACAAAGGGGCTGTCGTGCCTCACGCATGAATGTGTCTGTCTGATTAGGTAACAATGGTGATGACAGTGCACGAGAAGATGCACGACTGTAATTTGATCACACGATGTTCTTCCTTCGTGCAATTTGCGTTTTTCCTTTTTTCATTGTAGTTTAGAGAAATCAAGAAAATCGGTTTGCCCGCACTCTGGTTGTTTTAATTGTTGTCGCCTCTTGCACAGTAACAAAGAAAATCCTCACGTTGTTTTGATGCCCTCAGACGTGTAGATGGATGATAGACCAGTAACCCTGATATTTAATTAAGATGGTTTTTAATCTGGAGATGATAACGCTCCATCTTCTGCAGCAGCGTGGAGACTCGTTCTTTTCCCAGAGGAGCTTGAAGGTGTGACGGGAGAAATCGCTTCTGTCCGACCATTAAAAAACTTCTTAAATAACCAACTTGAAACCTCCCAGCTCCCCACTGGGCTCCCAGTGGCGTCGATACCTACCAGTGATTCCATTTTGTTTGTTCTCAGCGACCTTGTCAGTTAATCTTTTACAAGACTACAGTAAAAAGAATGTCCCCCCCCCAGATAACAAAATAAGTTTGTGAGTCGAGTTCTGTTGTTGTATTGATTCAAAGAGACAAAACACCCTTTCATTGTGATTGGCGAGTGTGTTAGTTCATCTGGGCCTGCTCTTGCTGAGTGGGGGGGGTCTATTTTAATCCAAAATGATAGTCTAATGCACATCAGGCCTGGTCTCCACAGCAACGCACACTGTATGTGGACAGACACTGTTGTATGTGCGTCTATGTTTTGTGTTTGTGTGTCTGTGTGTGTGTGTTTGTGTATAGTTTGAATCCGTGAAAGCGATGAATCATTACACCACTGATCAGTCAGTCGGAGGAAAACACCAGGGAGAAGAGGGATGTGAGTGGAAGAGAGGGAGGCGGGAGTCACTCTTATGACAGACTGAAAATAGAACAAATTAGCGCAGATGATTATTTTTCTTTCCAGGCTCTCTCTCTCTCTCTCTCTCTCTCTCTCTCTCTCTCTCTCTCTCTCTCTCTCTCCCTCTCTCTCTCTGCACAGTCATGAACCTGTGCACATCAGCACCTGGAAAGCAACAACCTACAAGTTCACATCTGTGGCGCCGAGCGGTCGATATTTGGATTCCGTGACTAAGTCCGAGCTGCATCGTTATCTAATCCCAGTTTTTCTGGCCCCTCTGTTTCTTTCTTTTTACTCGCAGAGCACGGAGCAGGTCGCCGCTTTCTGCCGCAGCCTCCATGACATGAATCCCTCGGAGTGCGTGTCCTCCTCGCCCAGCCCGGAGTCGCCCTTCCCGCCGCCCGCAACCCTCCGGCAGCTCTCCGACGCCGACAAGCTCCGCAAAGTCATCTGCGAGCTGGTGGAGACCGAGCGGGCCTACGTCAAAGTCAGTATCACTCATCCTTACTTGCAAGAGACAGATGGTCTTTGTGAGTGTGTGTGTGTGTGTGCGTGTGTGGGTGGATGTGTGTGTGTGTGTGCGTTCTCTCTATCCATCGATCTGCCTTTCCTTATCTGTCCTGGGTTGTGTTGTTCCTGCACGTTACCTATTCCACATGTCCCATCCATATTTATCTGTGTCCCAGGAGGCATGAGGGGACACAGCTGCGCCCTTGCCTTGAAATGGCCTAATCCGTTTCCGCCTGTTCTAACGTTGCTCAGCAGAATAACTGGGTTAGGGGGGGGGGGGACTAATGGGATAGTGTCAAGCCTATCTATAATGTTATACCTCATTAGAGGGGCCACATATATACTTGTTATGGAAATCCTATTGTGCATGATTGATGGTGCACTGGGCAACCTTCAGAGGGAAGTTAGCAATTTGTTCAAATTACCGAGATTCAAACATGTGGCTGCGTGTCCATGTGTGAGACCTTCAGTTCAACTGCTTAGGAAATACAAGGATATATATTTATGTATATAATGTAAACAGGAAGTACTAAGACTATCCAGTAAATATCTTACGTTGTGCACACGTTAACAAGCAAAGATATGAACTGGATAATATCATATCCTTGTTGTTAAGTTTAATCTTGTGACATTTAAATATTTTAATACTTCACCTATTCGGGCACCGTTGATTTATTATATATTTATTTACAAGTCTCATTTCAAGTTTTCTGATTAATTCATCCTTTTTCATGTGAGGTTTATTATTACATATTTGACATATAAAAAGTTATTCACACCATAAGGTTTTTTTGGGAGATATCCTGTGGTACGAACAATAACTCAAAAGTTAGAAGCTTTATTATTATCAAACTGATAATACACAGAAATGACACATGTTAATTACAGAGCATTGATTTCAGACCCCCAAGCCCCTGAATTTAAAAGGTCTGTTTCTCTACTTTATTTTTTATTAAGAGCAGCTAATTAATCTAATGGGCTTTGCTCAGGTGACTGTCGCCACAGTCACTTATTTAATTGGGCTTCCTCATGGCTCCCTAACCTTTATAAAGTTCACCCACAAAGGCCAGCTCCTCTGTTTTTGATCCTGGAGGGACTCAGGCTATCCCTGTATCTTAATCACTGCTATTGTTTTTCCACGTGATGCAAAGCTGCATGTTTCTCATGTCTGTGTCCGTCTGAATGAAATTGACATCCTCTAATCAACCACTTGTGTCTTGCAGGATCTCAACTGCCTCATCGGGAGATATTTAACCCCCCTGCAGAAGGAGACCTTCCTCACTCAGGATGAGGTACGTGTGACCCTGGGAGCCTCTGAGTGGTGCCTGGCTTTTAAATGTCAGAACTGTTGAAATGTGAAAAAAGAAAAAGGGGGTTACATAACCTTGTAAAGAGTAGCTGAGGGAGCTGTGTACAAAATGATGGGATGTTTTACATGGAATTGCGATAATGACATTCATTTGGTTTTATTCATGTTCTCAGCAATCTCCAACTATATTAAGGAACTAGTTTTAATTGGAGATGAACTCCGGGGGATGTCCGATCTAAGGGGTCCGGACTCTCTCCGGAGTTTGAGAGTCCCTCCGGAGAATCTCCAGAGTTCAGTGCATGTCTGAAAGCAGCTTTAGAAGAGAGAAGTTTTACTTGACGCTGTACTAAGGAGAAACTTTTCTGACATTGCTCAAATGCTCTTTTCCTCCAGTTGGATGTGCTGTTTGGGAATTTGCTGGAAATGGTGGAGTTTCAAGTCGAGTTTCTGAAGACCCTGGAAGATGGGACCAGATTGGTTCCAGATCTGGAGAAGCTGGAGCGAGTGGACCAGTTTAAGGTGCGTCTCCTTGTTATGTACCTCAAGAGCTATGAGCAGGACCTGCGATAAACTCTTTAACAACTCATTGCGTAACAACTCTTGACTTTTTTCCTTACAGAAAATCCTCTTCTCCCTGGGAGGCTCCTTCCTGTACTATGCAGACCGTTTCAAGATCTACAGTGCTTTCTGCGCCAGCCACACCAAAGTCCCGAAGGTCCTCGTAAAGGGTGAGTTAATGTGCTCTCGGGTCAACATTCCTTCTGGGCTCAAAGGAGAGGATGTATTTATCCATCAACCCTCTGCCATATCCTGCGTGGCTCCATAAATCCACTGTGCAGATCTGTCAGCAGAGACAGTTGTCTATTTGACCTCTGCATACTCCAACGCTGCCGTCTCCCGGAGCTCAAAAGCACCGCAGCATCGCATGATCTATATAATAAGCAGTGTTGAACAGTTTGTTCTGCAGCCCCCCCCCCCCCTTTTACAGTCAAGTGGATGGTTTTTTGGCTGCAAGAAACAGGCCGTAATGACAGTGTTGAGGCGTGATTTAGGTAAAGTGGCTTTTGAGGCAGTAAACAGATTATTGCTCTGTACTTGTGGCCGGCGGCTGGTGAATAAAAATGACTCGTCTATAAAAAAAACATGAAACATTCAAAGATCATTTCCAAGACATGACGACGGCAGAAACATAAACACAAGCTACTAACCAACCTAGTATAATTATGGTTTATTATTTAGTTTCGATCAAATTGTCATCGTTTGGACAACAGAGTCATGAAGAGAAAAGCACTACACAAACAGACTCTTCCCTGTATTCACAACTTTGAACTCAAGGATGCAATGTTGCGCAGGATCTAAATGGACAATGGCAATCTGTCAATCAAAAAACTGACTCTTCAGCCACACTAAGATGTTTTTCTGTTAGTAACACAAATGAAAACAGGTCCAGCAGCATTTCTAAAAACGCCTAAAACGTCTCTCTGAGGTGCTTTCAAACTAAAACACAACAGAGTGGATTTAGCCTTCAGCCATTTTAAAACATCCAGAGCACCAGCTTTTGTTGTTGTGAATTAAAAACCACAAACAGAAGAGAAGAATCCTCTGTTCATGCAAACACAGCAATAACAGAACAACGTTTTATTAAGTATTCTTTTATCGATCATTTTCAGCCAAAACCGACCAGGATTTCAAGGCCTTCCTGGAGGAGCGCAACCCCAAGCAGCAGCACTCCTCCACCCTGGAGTCCTATCTGATCAAACCCATCCAGAGGGTCCTGAAGTACCCGCTGCTGCTGAAGGAGCTCTACTCGCTCACGGACCCGGACAGCGAGGAGCACTACCACCTGGACGGTAAGTCCCAGTCACTTAGGGCTGACTGACGCAGGGAGATGAAACCATTTTTGACATTTGACAGCCACAACACTTGAACTCTAACCGCCGGTGTCCTTTACAGTTGCCATGAAAGCCATGAACAAAGTGGCCAGCCACATCAACGAGATGCAGAAGATCCACGAGGAGTTCGGAGCGGTGTTCGATCACCTCATCACCGAACAGAGCGGCGAAAAGAAAGAGGTAAGTTTGGGATTAAAAGTGGAATCGGCTCGACTCCGTCAACCAGAGCGGACGTGTGGAGTAACGGCTGCTTTCTCTGTCGCCTCTTCCAGGTTGCTGATCTGTCGATGGGGGACCTGTTACTCCACACCAGCGTCGCCTGGCTCAACCCGCCTGCCTCCTCAGGGAAGTGGAAGAAAGAGCCGCAGATAGCAACGTTTGGTACGTCAGGTTTCCTCCTAGATTATGTGATCAGTATAATTTCATGTTTACTGTGCTTTTACTGTGAAGTTTTCACTCCTCTATGCATTTTAGTGATGACATTTGTTTCTCCCTCGTTTCTTCTTTAGTGTTCAAAACGGCGGTCGTCTTCGTTTGCAAGGACGGGTCCAAGCAGAAGAAGAAAATGGTATGTTTGCAGAAAAGCCATCAGCAACACTTCCATCCATCTAGAATATAACCTGCTTTATTTTAGCAGTGCACATTCACTTGTGCCATTTTCAGAATTAGCCCAATAGGTCACCTGTAGAAAAGCAGCACTAAAAGGTGACGTTTGATATCTCTTGTGTATTAAAGATTTTTCGTGCATCGGCAAGGTTAAAAAGCACAAAGTTCACAGAAACCACATCTCCTGAACTGCCTCGACAGAACTGATCACAATGCCCCACATTTGAATAATGCAGGACAAGCAGCTAGTCTGGGACGGCCTATAACAGAGCCATGTAAAGTGAGAGCAGAGCTGGATAGTTCCTATCCTCTCATGGGGCTATATTGGGACAAGAGCTGGAATCAAGTGTTCCAGACAGAGGCTGAGAAGAGGAGGAAAGTGAAGTGTTTTCTGAACATTCAAGCATTTTAACCTTTTACCAGTAATAAGCCGAATAACAGCTGTGAACCTAAATGTGCATAATGTCTCCTTTAAACCTGATTGGATTAAAGTGCACCTAATTTCACCAGTATAGTTTCGTAGGGGAAGTAAACATGATTTTTATTTTTCTAATGTAGGGTGGCTCCCATCGAGCCTCCATATCTTCAGATGATAAAGACCCTTTCCGATTCCGTCACATGATCCCCACCGACGCCCTTCAAGTCCGATCCTTGGCCAACACAGGTGAGTGACCAAACAAATACAATAACAAATAGAAACACTGCCACTGACATTTGTTTCAGATAGATTCAATGTGAGTGTGGTGTTTCCTCCTCAGACGGCGAAGGCTCTGCCGTGTGTGAGATCGTCCACACGAGGTCGGAGTCGGAGGGGCGGCCGGAGAGGACGTTTCAGCTCTGCTGCAGGTGAGGAGCTCCTCTAATGGATTCCACCACAGATTGAAGCCACTGATAAAACTCCCGACAGCCGGTGTCCACAGAGTGACAGACCGATAACGTGTGTCGCTCTTTCTGCCTCCAGCTCTCCAGAGAGTAGAAAGGATTTCCTGAAAACCGTCCATTCCATCCTGAGGGAGAAGCACCGCCGGCAGCTCCTGAAGACGGAGAGTTTGCCCCTCAACCAGCAGTACGTGCCCTTCGGGGGGAAGCGTCTCTGTGCCCTGAAGGGAGCACGGCCCGTCATCAACAGAGCAGGTACATGACAGTTTGTTACAGCACTCAGCCGACAGCTCAGAGCTTTCCAACTCTCAGTTTGTTCCTTCTTACCTGACACAGAAAGGTTGTTTTTCAGATCTGGCCTCAAAAACACATTTTAATTGATTTAATTTCCGGGGACCAGAGATGTTTCCAACAGCTAATTTACCTGTCGAGTAAATGAGCGTTTAATTTTAAACTACTTGTACTAGTTTGAAAGTACGAAAACAATTAGAAAACATAATGAGCTCAATTTAATCCAAAGCACAGAGTCTGCAGGAAAACAGTATGGTTACAAGTAAATGTCCACGGCCTGTGTTGAATGTAGGGACATATTCCAGATTGTTATTATGTAATGAGAGATGACACTCTCATTAAGTTATTATGTGCCAGCATCTTGTGAGGCAGCCTACCAATTTTATTTTTAATTCGTAGATCAAAATGTTCCAAATAGCATTGGAACATGAGATGTTCCCGTTTTATCCTGGAATTAGAACGAGCAGAGAAGAGCTTCAGAAGATCTTTAGATACAAGTTCATCATTTATTAATGTGCAACCAAATTTAAGTAGTTTTAACAGTAACTAGCATTAATGGTGCAGACTAGGGAATAAATCCTTCAAATAAAACAAAATAAAACTGGATTTTTGGAAAAGCAAGTATAACAGATAAATTCTATTCAGTAGGTAATAAAAGAAAATTCTTGAGACAATTAAGTTTGTCTTTTACAACACAAGATATTATAATACTGAGATGCTATTACTATTACTCACAATGACCATTTGTTATAATCTGTTATTACACTGTATTTGACCCCAGTAATGTTCATTGTAACTTATGAAAAATGATTAAAACTAGTGTTATATTACCTGAACATGTTCGTCCATCCTCTAACATGTGTGTGACCCTTTGTTCCTGCAGCATCTGCCCCGACCCGGACTCTGGGCCGGAGGAAGCTCGTGCGCAACCGCTTCACCATCGACACGGACATCGTGTTTGACGGTGAACCCGAGCCGGACCTCCCCTCTCCAGAGGAGCCCGTCTCCACCCGTCTGCAGGAGGAGGACAAACCTGATCAGCAGCAGCAGGTAGCAGGCGACACGGACCGCTGGGTGGAGGAGCAGTTCGACCTCGAGGAGTACGAGGACCAGGAGGAGGTGAAGGAGACGGACATCTTGAGCGACGACGACGAGCTCGGTCAGACGCCCGGGGCGCCGTCCGCCGAGGCCGACCTGGAGGCCCCCGTCATGGCTCTGTCCTTGGAGGGTGGGGAGGGTGGGGAGGCGGAGGAGAGCAAAGGCCTCAAGTCCCCAGCAGTAAGCGAACCACATGACCCTGAGCTGGTTGACGCGGAGAAGCCGAGCGCTGCGTGCGACGAGGAGGAGGAGGATCAGAGGAAGAGGGGTGAGGTCTGGGTGAGAAGGGATCCGTCCTCTTCATCCCCCGACTGCGACCTGTGAGAGCTGGACGAGGACGGCCACACAAAAGTGTTTTCTCAGCTTTCCACCAGGCTCCATTCAGATCAGTCATCAGTCTTCACCCACAGTGCATGACGTGCATTGACGTATATCACAAAGCTAGTAGAGGAAACTTGCTTTCTGTACAGGTTAAGATCACCAGTGGAGCAATACAGGAACCCGGAGCGGGGGGGGGGAACGCGGCCCCCCTAAACAAATGCTGTTACATACGAGTGGAAGCTTTGAGAGACGAGCTAACGGTACAATCACGGAGTCTAATCAGTGGCTTGGATCGGCATGGTTTGCACATTCGGGCGGCATCCTATAGTCCTGCCTGCTGTTGCCAAATTTGGGTATCGTGAGAACATTAATAATCGTTTTCTGTCCATGTGACTCAGAGATATTATCTTAGTTAAGGGCTGTGTATTATTTGTCCTTAAGGAAAATTAGATTTAATCATTTTAAAAAGCCTCGTCTTGCACCGTTTACTGTACTTGTACATTTTTACATGAATTATACACTGACTCGGTTTTTTTTGGGGGGGGGGGGGGGGACATACTTCCTGGTTGTGTATTATATGATTTCTATGATCTCTCTTTGTTTTACAGACTTATCGTTTTTAGCCTGGAATATATTTTGTGTGATCTCTCTGATATATTAAAATAGTGGCGTCATGTAATAGCCCCTGTGTCACAGAGACGAGGGGATTTTAATTTGTTTTTAACTTAACATAATCCTGTTTTACTTGAATCTGCATTTGCTGTTTTGTTTTTTATTTACTGTGAAACCGTTTTTGACATGTTTTCCCTCTTTGGCTCTTCAGTATTCAAAGAACACTCGACGTCACACACGTTAACATTTCACGTGCACACTCTGTATTGTAGAGAATTTGCACATCTGCCACTTGTGTGTTCACAAAAGATCAAATATTGTTCGCTGGTAATGAATTACAAAGCAATGGATTTTATTTATTCACATGTAAATTAATTTTGTGTGCGCAGAACGCAAGTAGTGGTTTTATTTTTTTTTCCTTCTTCACAAAGAAAGTCCAAATGTGCTCAAGCAATCAAAGGGGAAGACGTGCAGAATGCCTAAAGAGAATGATCTCATACTTGTAAACAACTCATTGTGCTACTAAGACTGCATTTTTATTACTGTGTGTATATAGAAAAATGTATTGATATCATAATAAATACAGTTGTTTCCTACTTATAATTCAAAGCCCCTCTCTGTGCTGTGACTCACTGGTTTTGTGTGGTGGTATAACAACAAGCAGCAAATCAATGCTCACCTGTTGCAAACCAGCACACAAAGAAAACAAATGCAAAACAATGGGGGGGGGGGCCTTCAGAAGACAAGGGGAGCAGCTTTGTGTGTTTTAACAAGCGACGGCTGATTAAGTGTCTGATGCTGACGGATCTAAATCTCTTACTGTAAGAGAAAGGATAAAGGAATGTTTAGTAAATATGAGTTTTCATCTGCTCACTAGGTGGGGGGGGGGGGGGAAGAAATGCAACAATTACAGTGAAACACATTGGGATAGAATAAGAAAAGACCACGCTTCTTTCTGACATGCACTGAAACTTCTGAATATTATTCAAGGGGGAAAAGGGCAGGAAGTTTTCCAGAGGATTCACGTGACTCAAAACTGAAAGAAACAGAAAGACAACAGATATCTCAGGATGAAATAAAGGCAACATACACGTAGAAGACAAACTGGAACACACAATGAGATTCTCGAGTGTTTGATAAGCGGTCATGTCGGTGTCAGTGTCTCTACCCAGACTCCGGCTGCTTTCTCCATAAGTGAAAGACAAACTCGTGGGAGGAAAATGTCCTAACTCAACACAGGAGGTTTTGAGCATCAACTAACTGACAAACAGACAAAATAAACAGGTAAATAAACGCAAGACAATAAATAACCACAACAAACAGAAGCTCACCGGCTTTGTTAGAATAATGTTTTTCTCAGGACAGACGTTGATTCCACTCAATCACAGCTGAGCTCATTCTATTCGCGTTGTGAGCAACTGTTGTATTTCACTTCAAATCTCTACATCAGGGTGGGATTTATATTTTTTATTAGCAAGGCTCCTTTCTCTTCACATCTGGCGTCACAGTGACTTCTGTAGGAGATGAAATTCAGTTCATCATTACATCACAGTGGCCTTCTCTTCCAACTTCCTGTGTGGTGGTGGTGGTGTGTGTGTGTGTGGCGAGGGGGGGGGGGGGTGAAGACACTGTGATTGTCTTCACAGTGTTATCTCCTCCTTTGTGTCTCTGAGCTCTGTGGACTTCCTGTCAGCCCCCAGTCCCCCCACTGTCAATCAACACCTCCACCACAAAGGCTCTGCTGCTCCTGTGTGTGTGTGTGTGTGTGTGTGTGTGTGTGTGTGTGTGTGTTGAAAAGCAGCTATTTAAAGATAAGAAGTTAATGTACGGTGACGATCATAGCTTACAGATGTAGTTGTTATATAACAGAATTTAACTCCTTTTTGTATTTTGATAAGTGGGAGTATTATTTTTTTTACAGTTGTGATATTATCTGGAATCGTCCTCTGCCAACAAAAACAGTCCTGTGACCGATCCCTTGACCTACTTCCTGTTTCATTTCATATTGATTTAAACATTCCAAAGGCATTAGGTTGCCTTGCACCCAAACCATCATGGAGTCCTGCTGGTTACTGTGGTTTAACTATTTGAGCCCCACTCAACAAACTCTTTTAAATCCCTACCTATTATTATTTTCCTCTTATTTACCATTGAACATACTTTATGGATATGACGAAATCTACATTATCATTCTGTTTTCCTCACGTTCCTTTATTTTATTCTATTTCTATCTGCCTGTCTGGTCTCATTTCTTCTTTGTAAATCACTTTGTAACAATAACACTGCTCTCAGGCATAAAGTTTATTATTTTTAATATCGTTTTTTATATTATTACAATCAAATTGAACACTAAGACTCTTCCATGTATTTTCATTATTTGTAGGTTCCAAATATTAATAGTCATAGACTGATGAAGCTGATATTTGTGATTCTGCTAATGATCAGGATATATCATTGGATAAGCTAATCATTGATTTGCCAATCACAAATAAAAATCAGTAGATCTGTTAATCATCACAAAACCAAAACCAGACAAATATAAAATAAAAATGTTGGTTTAAAGACCAAAACGTTTTGGATTATCAATTATTGATTTGCTAAAAACAATAACATGTTATGTAAAATATATTTTTGAATCAAAAAACAAAGTCACGTGATCTACTCGAAAAAGTCAAACTAAAAACAAAGAGAATATAATCTTTTTAAAAAAAAGGATGCGTTTCTCCCTTTGTATGAACTAATTATATTTCTTTTAAATATTTGCAGTTATGGCCCAGGAAGGTGCAGTCATATTAACATACAGCAGGGGGCAGACAAGGCCACCACATCCTCTTACCCCTGTGGATTCAAGTGCTTACGTTCAATCTACGCTTAATAAAATGACATTTCATTCACATCAGAATATATTGTTGTAAAACATCACACCTCTACAGCACAGTTTGGACGAATCTGAGTTTCTGAGCCATGCGTCTCTCTGCATGACCGACTCTGTTGACATCTGAAGCAGCTGAGGATGTGACGATGGTTTCACTCAGCGAACTGGTTCAACAGGCCTCCCAGTTTCTGTTCCTGTTCCGTGACCTCTCCTCCTCCACCTCTCTCTATCTCTCTCTCTCCCTCCTTCTCGCTGTCCCTCTCCCACTTCTCAGAAACAGGTTGACCAACAGGGCGTGACCTCTCCCAGATTAACTTTCAAAACATTTCCTCCTCGTCTTAGTTAGAGCAAGTTGAGTTTGTCATTTAACTTTTCATGGCAGTAATTGGAACCTGTGGTCTATTTAACAGGTGTTTGAAAGATGAAGCTGCTGAGTCGTTAGAAAGGAAAAACTCTCACTAAGCAGAACGACTGTGTGATGGTTGATTCTTGAATCGTGGGTTAAAAGTTAGAATTGATCTTACTCAAGTGAAGAACAGAGCTCTCACACACTACCTACAACACACTTTACATATGATGCTAATCAAGATGCTGCCTGTGTGTGTGTGTGTGTGTGTGTGTGTGTGTGTGTGTGCATGGGCTTTGATAGAAAACAAAGGGGATGTTTGTTGACCACACATGCTGTTTCTTTTCCTGAGACAATTGTGTTCCTGATTAATTTTGAACAAAACATTTACCATATTGATTTTTCTCATTATTAGGAGAGGCGGTGGTCTAGTGGCCGAAACTTGGACTACGGGCAGAGAAGGTCTCTGGTTCGTCTCTGGTTCGACTCCACGGAGAGACAACAAAAGACGAACCTGGATATATCTGTCCAAAAATCCAAGAGTCTTCCTACCCTGTCTAGTGCTCCTGAGCAAGGCACCTTACTCCCCCAACATCTGCTCCCCGAGTGCCGTACATGGTCGCTCACTGCTCTGTGTGTCCTTCACCAGATGGGTCAAAAGCAGAGATTGAATTTCCCTACCTGCATGAGTGTGCCTTTGCATGCATCTTAATCTTAATCTTAATTATTCAGTTGACACAGTAAACTGGGAGCAGCATGAAGATGTGTGGTGTTAATACCCGGTCATAACAGGACAAGCCGCACCCTTTTCATTGGTGCAGGTCGTGCATGACCAGCAATTAAAAAAAAACTTGTTGCCTTAGGTTTTTTAGAAAAAATTTAATTGTGTTACACATCAAGCAATCGTATGAATGAAGGTCAAGTCATCTCAAACCAGTATGATGACATTGCCCGCATGGTGATGCCATCACAGATATAAATTTCTGTAGACGGGATCAGACGTGGATCAGTTTGATAGATGACAGCCAAGACACCAGGCTGCACCGCACTTCTGAGCCATGAGAGACAAGCTGGAGATCTTAGCCCTGGTGCTGGGCTTCATGGGCCTGTTTGGGACCATCACCATCACCTTCCTGCCCACGTGGAGAGTCTCTGCCTTCATCGGCGCCAATATCGTTGTGATGGAGGACCTCTGGGAGGGCTTGTGGATGAACTGCTGGAGGCAAGCTAATATCAGGATGCAGTGCAAGATGTACGAGTCCGTGCTGATTCTCCCGTCAGAGCTGCAGGCGGCCCGGGCACTCATGTGCCTCTCCATAATCGTGGTCGCCATCGCCTTGCTCATCACGGGATGTGGGACCCGGAAGTTCACCTGCTGCGGTGACAACACCAGGTCAAAGAACGTCACCCTCGCCTTGGGGGGGTGCTTGTTCCTGCTCTCCTTTTTGACCACCATCATCCCCGTCAGCTGGGTGGGCCTGACCGTCATCCAAAACTTCTACAGCCCGCTGGTGATGGAGGGGCGCAAGCGGGAGCTGGGGAGCGCCCTCTTCATCGGCTGGGCCACGAGTGGAATCCTGCTCATCACCGGGATCATCATTCTGGTCAGCTACAGCAAACACCAAGCCAAGGACGAGGATCCCTACTACACTGGTGCACCTCTGAGGTCACTGGGGAAACCGTCCACAGCGGGGAGCGCCTACCTGAAGAGGACGCCATCCGGCTCTCACAAGCATCAGGAATATGTGTAAATAACTGTGCTGCACGGCAAACTCCACATTTACATGTCTGTAACAATCAAAAAGAGGGTAAATGTATGGACATGTATTTGCTTTCATAATATACACATTTAAACGACTTAAAATGCTGTATGTACTTCATTTGCACTATAAAGAAGTTTCTCCCAAAACTGTTTTTGTAATTGGAAGACTTTGTTTTTTGGGGGATTTTGGTTCATGGGTTGATTCAATTGTTGTTGTTTATTACACTGTTGTGCACTTTTTTATTGTTCTTTTACATTTGTAACTTTCACTTTCAACTGCTAATTTGTTCTTGATCATTTTTGCTTTGGTCTGAATGGACTTAGATTCAGCAGATTTAATAAAGTCTTGATTTTACCTTTGCTTGTGCAACTGCATTTTTTTTACCAGGTGTGAATTTTCCCACACGGCACAGAAACAACAAATACAAACTTTTAACCAACAACAGCAAAAACACTTCTCATTTGATAAAGAAACTAGATAGTAAACATTCAGTTGTTATGATTCACAGACTTCATTGTCTCTGAATCAGGTGAGAACTGCCTCCATGTGGACAACACTGTATCACAATGAAACCAAACCCCTCCTCACGTTTCTGTGCTCGACACCTTTCTATCAGCTCAGTTTACACCTGGAGGAGGAGACAGTCAGACGTCTGGGACCAGTCTCTCAGGTTTCGGTCTGAGAGCGACAGCAGATTGGTGACCGACACAATCCACTAAATCTCTTGTCGTACAAACAAATTCAATAAATTGAATTAAATAGAATTTGACTGACCTGTGCTTCACACGGAAGGAAAACTAAGATTTTTTCTACGATTCTTCCCTGAAATAATACAAAAAACACATTTACTTGGTTAATTCTTATCATTTTGTCAAAAAAATCTTTGGTTCACGAAACATGGTGCTGTGAATACTGAGCACGTATTGAAATGTTAACAGTGTAACAGAGAGGAAACCTAATTTGATCAACTGCGACTTCACACTCTGATTTAATTAGTTTCTGATCACAGGACCATTGTTTGTGGCGGCAGTTGAATTTGCATTGGAAAAGGAAGCAACACTCTTTGGCGTCTCCCCATTTATCTGATGGCCATGAAGCGGCTCAACCAGTAAGGTTGCATTGCATCGTTAGCATTTCTGTGGGTGTATAAGTTCCTTGACTTGCTCATCTCCTCAGTTCATAGCAGACGCTGCGAGGGTGCAGCCAGGAGCCACGATGGCCTCGTACACTGCTTACAGTGGCTACACGAAGCCCCCCCAGTCGTATGCGGGCTCCTACTACGATGAGAAACAGGCCAAGGCCTACACCGATTATCAGGACTCGGTGTACGAGGAGAAGCAGAGGCGCGAGAAGAAGGACCGCAGAGACGCCATCTGCTGCGAGGTGGTGGCGCTCGTCATCGGCTTCGTGGGACTGATCGGAGTGGCGGCCGTGACGGGCCTGCCGATGTGGAAGGTGACGGCCTTCATCGAGGAGAACATCATTGTGATGGAGACCCGCTGGGAGGGACTATGGATGAACTGCTACAGACAGGCCAACATCAGAATGCAATGCAAGGTGTACGACTCCCTACTGTTTCTGCCCCCCGACCTCCAGGCCGCCCGAGGCCTGATGTGCAGCGCCGTGGCCCTCTCCGCCTTCGCCCTCATCGTTTCAGCAGTGGGGATGAAGTGTACCCGAGTGGTGGACCACCGGGCTCGCACCAAGCACATCGTTCTGGTGGCAGGAGGCTGCCTGTTCCTCCTGGCCTGTGTCACCACCCTGATCCCTGTGTCCTGGACCGGCCACGTCATCATCAGGGATTTCTACAACCCGCTGCTGATCGACGCGCAGCGCCGGGAGCTCGGGGAGGCTCTGTACATCGGCTGGGTGACCTCGGCTCTGCTCTTCACTGCCGGGGTGATCCTGCTGTGCCGCCACGCTCCCCGCACCCAGGAATCAGACGAGAGGATTGTGTACAACCCCGGGGACAGCATGTACCAGCCTAATTACATGTACCAGCCAAACAACTACCAGCCGGCCTACACCTACCAGCCGTCCTACACCTACCAGCCGGCCTACTCCCAGCCACCGCCTGGATCTGTGGCTTACACACCAAGTCAGTACTAGAGGAATCAAACACAGAGACTATTTTGATTTATTGCGATTGAGAATAAACTGACGAACCGGAGGAGAGGCTGTCACTGGAAACAGCCGGATCTTTCATTCCTTTCTCAGAAAGAATTCCCTGTTGAATTTTTACATTCATTGTTTCAGTGTGATTGATTGTCACTAAATTATATCAGCTCATGAGGCGCAACATTTTTATTTAAAAAAATCTGGTACAATATAATCTGTTGTGTCATCTTTACAGCCTCTGCTGACATGCTCTTTGAGAACAAACTATGCACTATAGGCCTTTTTCAGATAACATACCTCCAAATGAGTTTTTGTTGTGGATGTACATACTTGTTCAAAATGTTTGGCCAAAAAATACAAGGTCAACTGTGGTTTATAATAAAGGGATACTGTTCAGAAAACTGAGAAACTTGTTATTTTCTTTTCTGGTATAACCTGATGGAGATTAAAGTTCAAACCACGGCTTACACAATAGCCTTTGTTTCACTACCTGCCTGGGAAACAGGAGTTCCTACATGGCTCCTGTTTGACTCACTCAGGTTGTGTGTACATGGAGAGTTGTTATGTTGTCTGAGGTAGAAATGTGACCGAACTGGTAAAACCAGACCGTTGACATGGGTCGGCTCACAACACAAAGACACCGAGAGATTTCATTACTACCATGCAAGAGCTGCAACTCACGGCTTTTTCAGACCCTGACACAGAGAAATCAAGAAACCCAGACAGGAGATACAACACTGACAGGGACATACAATCACACAGTGATAAATAATGTAAAAAGAGGAATTCTAGATGTTGTTTTTGTTGACGTTTTGTCTCTAAAGTCCCACTGAAGTAAACATTTTTAAACAAAAAGCTCACCACCATGGCAAATGATTAAGAATTTAATTGATTGTATTGGGAATTATGTTCTCTGCCCTCACTTATGATTCAAAACATACAAATTCCTTTATACTAAATATTCTTTATTATCATTATTGTTATCCGTGGCAGTAGTTTTTGTTGTATGGTGTTTAAACTTTTGATTAAATGTTTATTTCTTGTTTATTATGAGGAATTCATTTTGACGCAGCTCAACATTCAAATCTAAAAATTTTCAATGTTTTTGTTTTCATCTTGTCATGTCAAATTTAAATAAACAAAACCTGGACCCCGGGACAAACACTAGACTGAGCTCCAGAGCTGATGGTTGTGTGTGATATCTATAGTTATAACTAATCTATAGTTGTATATTAACATCAAGTATTTTTTTATATGCACGTAGCTAGTAAAAAATGTCCCTTGTTAACAAACACCCAAGTTCTTTCTCCAGGTCCTTTGTAAAGTGAGCTGTGTAAACTGAGACCTGTGAATAAACAAAGTGGCAGCTCCGGGCAGCTCCTGGGCGAGGTGTGCAAAGAGAAGAAGAAGCTAGTGGGGGATTCTGTTTCATGGCAACAGGTCGCAATTCCCACCCCTTCCATTCTGGCGTCCCGTCCACAGGGAGGAGACAACGCAGTTGAACATCCACCTGCTCCTCCTTCTCCCCTGGGATGCAAAGCCAGTCCAATCTGCATGCATCCAACTGTAGTCGCACTGCCGCCACACATTTCTGCCCGTATGAGCTGGGAGGCGTAGGAGGAGAACAAGATGGCCAACTCAGCGCTGGAGATCGTGGGTCTGTTGTTGACCCTGATCGGGCTGATTGGGACGGCGGCGAGCACCGGGATGCCCATGTGGCGAGTCACAGCTTTCATTGGGGAGAACATCATCGTGTTTGAGACTCGCTACGAGGGCCTGTGGATGAATTGCTTCCGGCAGGCCGACATCAGGATGCAGTGCAAGGTGTACGACTCTCTCCTGGCCCTGCCCCCCGACCTGCAAGCAGCGAGGGGGCTCATGTGCTGCGCCCTGGCCCTGGGCGGCCTGGGTCTGCTGATCAGCTTGGTGGGGTTGCAGTGCACGTCGTGTATCCAGAACAACGACCGAGCCAAGCGGCTGGTCCTGATCATCGCAGGGAGCATGGTCCTCGTGGCCTGCGTCTGCGTCCTCATCCCTGTTTCGTGGACGGGCCATGTCATCATCAGGGACTTCTACAATCCCCTGCTGATCGACGCCCAGCGCAGGGAGCTCGGAGAGGCTCTGTACATCGGCTGGGTGTCCGCGGCTTTCCTGTTCTTTGGAGGATGCATGTTCACCTGCTGCAACCTGCAGTCCGAAGAAAAGGCTTCACCAAGGTACATGTACTCCAGGGACCCCAGCTACATGGCCTATCCCCCACAGCCCCTCCAGCCTCAGCAGCTGGTGTTTGTTCCCCAACCACAACCTCAACCACAACCTCAACAATATCCGGTCCTGTCCAGACACCCATCGAGTATCTACAGCACCTATTCCAGATACCCCTCTGTACGCAGCGAGATGGCCTATCTCTGAACACTGAAAGAGGTAATGGTAATCAGCTGTGGTCACTATGTTAAAGGGAATTTCCTTTATATGCTTTACAGTGCGATCTACAACACATTTCAGGTTAGAAAACACATTTCAACGAATACATTAAGGCTACTGTGAATGCAAATGAATCAAATTCATAGTGACCTCCGTTTTAAATCACATGCTTTTATATATTGTTTGTTGTGTACATGACATTTTGATGAAGAGCACTTGTTAAAGAACGTCTGTGTGAAGCCAGTAATTTCCGTCACTTTCAAGTGTGTTGTATTATCAAAAATACAATTTCTGTACATTAGGTTAAAACTTTTATTAATATGTGTTGTGACAATTCACGCATTGTTCAAGCACCAAATTTTGTGGCACATTTGTGTTTGTGTTTACTGTGGAAATGCAAATTTCTTGGTGGGACATGTTAGCTGCGCGGTTACAATGTTAATATTTCAGATGTTTCAACACACCTTCAACAAAAACTGTAAAAAACAAACACACAATCATGTGACAGATGATCTCACTGACGTTCCCTCTCAGTTTTCGCCAGAATTAGCAAAAGTACACACAAAGGAAAACCAATACAGGTGAACCACAGGGACAGCATTTGTATATGTCGGTGAGGACTGATGTGAGAATTACAGACAGTCAAGAACATTGAGTGTGTGTGTGTGTGTGTGTCTGTTTGCTGAAGCTAGGTATGATGCCCTGGAGGCGCTTGTTAACTGATGGTACTGAGTAAACACGAGATGCAGGTTTAAGACTGTGTGTGGAAGGCGTGGACTCAGAGGCAGCTTCAGCCGGAGAGAAGTGAGTTTGTGATGAAGTCGGACAGAGACGACCTGACAGCTGGAATCACCTGATCAGAATTTGCAAGTCGCTTTGAATAGAGATAACGTAATTTTAGGCCACAACTTGTTTAAGTTTATTTCCTGGTTGAAAAGTGAGAAAACCTTTGCTCAGTCATGTAAGTTAGTTCTTGCACTACATGGTCATGTCATTTCAATTTCAGTGAGATTAATAGCAGCTTGAATTGATTGGGTGTTTATTAAAGTTACACTAAACTTTAAGTGTAACTTCAGCCCCCGGTCTGAGCTAAACTCCACCCTCTGCATGATTTTGAAAAATGCTAAAGGGACTGAGGGGAAGAGGAAGGAGGATATAGTTGTCTCTGATGTCCTCAGGACAAAACAACAATGTAGAGAGACACAGAATCACAAGGCATCTATGGGACTCTTTTAAAGTGGATGACTTTCCCTGGAATGGGCATTGGTCTGCTGGAGGACCATGGTTGTCCATTTCTGTTGTCCCTCCCCCCCCCTAAAGTCACACCTCTCGTAGGCCATGCAAGTCCGAGAGAGGGTGGAGTCAGTCTCTGGGTTCATATAACAACAACGAACATGTTTGAAGTTGTAACATAAATCCCACAATCTGAGACAGTTTTAGTCCAGATCAGCCAAATACTCAGTTGCAAAAGCCCGGTTCCAACCAGTAGAGGGCAGTCACAATGTATATTTAACACATTTAGTGTCAAATTCAAACATTCTGCACTAAAATGTCAACATTTGTACCCAAATTAATCAACCACACCACTAAACACCTGTTTAAATTGATTTTCAGATGTAGAAAGTGATTTAGTTATTCTTTAAGGATCTGTTTGTCCATGTTGTGACTTCTCAGCAGCTCTGGAGTTACACAAATATGAAATATATGTTGACTTGTTGTATGAAAGGTTAACTTGTCATTTCTGAAAATATACATCTGGTCCTCAACAATCAATCACTTGTGGATCATCTCTGCTCCCCTGTGGACGACAGAAGTACTGGAGGAGCTTATGTGATACAGTGTATATTTGTTTGTGTCTGAATTGTTATCACATACAGTATAATGTGAAAATTAAAAACATGATGATTGATTAAAACGTTTCTGTGAGTGAGTCCTGGTATTGTCTCGTCAATGTTTACTGTTGGAGAAGCTGATGGCACAGATACAGGTCGGGGCCCTGAGGAACCATAAACACAAAACAAGCAGAGATCCTCTTCACCCACATCGCTCTGGGCCAATCAGAGGACAGCAGAGCACCTTTCCCACAACAAATCGTCTCTCACAGAACACAGACTGCATCAGAAGAGAAGACACTCTGACCCTGAGATGTTGCACTAAAGCGTCAGGAGTTTATGTCGCTGTGATATTTTTCTACTTCTGGATTTGGACCCAGCTGGATTCTCATACTCTGCACGATGCCTCAGGGAGTCTCAGAGATAGCTGCGATGTGCATCGGGCTGGTCGGGCTGATCGGTGCAGCGGCCACCACAGGAATGCCCATGTGGAAGGTGACAGCGTTCATTGGCGAGAACATCATTGTGATGGAGACCCGCTGGGAGGGCCTGTGGATGAACTGCTACCGACAAGCCAACATCCGGATGCAGTGCAAGGTGTACGACTCGCTGCTGTTCCTGCCGGCCGAGCTGCAGGCGTCCAGGGGCCTGATGTGCTGCTCTGTGGCCCTGGCGGGGCTCGGGCTCGTCGTGGCTCTGGCGGGGATGCGGTGCATTTCCTGTCTTCAGGGTAATGATTGGGCTAAGACCGTAATCCTGATGGTCGCAGGTGTTATGCAGCTCTTGGCATGCTTCTGTGTCATCATCCCTGTGTCGTGGACGGGTCACGTCATCATTAGAGATTTTTACAATCCTCTGCTGATTGACGCTCAGAGGAGGGAGCTGGGAGAGGCTCTGTACATCGGCTGGGTGACCGCCGCCTTCCTGTTCGCCTCAGCATTGCTGTTTCTGTGCCGCCGGTTGCCCAGGGACAAAGGCTCATTTGACGTATACCACCCGGACCACTTGCTAAACTACAAGCCAGCACCCGGATACCCAAATATGATGAGGTACAATCACATCCCGAGTGTTTCAAGCATCAAATCGACTTCGTACCATCCTTCTCTGCGGAGCAGTGGCTCAGCCGGGCCTCAACTTGCAATGCCACTGGACACCTTCCCTCCAGGAATGATAAATCACGGAGCACTAATCAACTCTCCTGTTGCCTTTAACCCAGGTCTGCCTGAAAACGCATCATTGTTATATCAAGCTAGTCTGTCTCACCATCCCTCCATGAGGAGTTCTAACAATCCTGGAAGCGTGTATGCTCCGGCAAACTCCTTGTACTTAAGCCACAACACCCCACCCTATCCACTGGCCTACGCAGGCAACCCCACCGCGTCCTACCAGTCCAGCTTCCACCCAGTTCCACAGTCTCCTATTTTCATAGGATATAACAAATCGATAGTTCATCCAGGGTCTCACAGTGGGAGCAGTGGTGTTTGTGGTGTATACATATAAACAGAATCGAGAGGGGGGAGGGTTGTAGCTGATTAAACAACAAACACCAAGGTTTATTTATACTTTTATATTACAGTATCACAACTACTTTAGCTGCAAGGCGACAGTGAATCATCTCTGTTTATATTAGGATTATCTTGAGGCCCGGATTAATAGTTTGGTTTACTTATTTTCTACAATTAATGGCCTCATCATTTTTATTATTCGACAAATATGAGGGATATGTGAATATAACTATTTCATGTTAATATGCGCTATTGTTTTGTTTTGCTATAAATGTAAACATTGTATGTAGTTTTCTTACTATCAAAGTGGACTGACCTCTTTTGTCTGTTAACACAAATACCTATGAACAGGTTTTATTTAAAGTTGTTGTGAGGGTGAGGTGTAGGCCAAGAATACAAATCCATTGATTAATTCAGCAGATTATTTAAGTTTTAGTGAATTTCTCAAGTAGTAATATAAATCTTGCTTATGTACAGGGCTTGTCTGTATGTCTATTATAATTATCTCTTGTATGTGGCGCTGATGTTAAACTAGTGTACTGAACTAGGTTTTAATATATGTGAAGTACTCTTAGTATCAAAAACACCAAATACTGCACCCGTTGTGATTAAACAACTGCGGTGGCCTGAGTCAACCCTAGACACTGTGTATATCCACCACTAGATGGCACCAGAGAACTCGATGAGTGTCCTGAGTTGGCTGAAGCTCTAATTGGAGAACTTCCTATTAAGGGCAATGAACCAAAAACATGAGGATCTGATATAATATATTAAAAGCAAATGATAAACATGGTGGATTGAGTGATTTCTTGTGTTGTCCATCAGTTCTTTTTGTATCTTCATTAGGTTTTCTTTTTTGACATTTCAAAAATTTAGTTTCTCATCAAAAAAAGTAATTTATATTAGTAGTAGTTTAATTTTACAGTGTATTAAAGCAAATGATCTATATTTTTCTTAGTATTTTTTTCCCCAGCAAACCCCACTTGAGGATATTATAGATGGACAGATAGATATACACGTTATAGATCCCAAATGTCAAGGGCATTACACATAGAGCAAAGTAGTAATAAACCAGATAGAAAGAATTAAAATAACTCAAAATAGAATGTAATAAACTCTAAATGTACTAAAAACTGTACATATTGTGTTTAATGAGGCTAATTTATGAGGAATTAAATAATAGTGAGATTAACCTAATCCCCCCAAATACCACCACACCCCTGATGCTTCTCCATTGGCTGGAGAGAAGTGGTCTGCAGCATCATCACTTATCACACCTATAGGAACAGTGCAAACTTTTTATTCAACCCAAACCTTTCTGCGCCGAGGAATCGACCAAAGTGGATTAAGGTAATGTGAACACATTTTATTTGAGCACGAGATTGTGTCACAGAAACAGTTTGAGGTGGTTAATCGTCGAGGGGAGCGACACTGACCAGTTTGAAGATTAGATTTTGCGTTTCCATCAGGACTGGAGCAAAGATTTTAATCATTCCTCGGTGTACCGAAGCAAAGACGTTGTCGAGGTCGAACGTTGCCAGATTTGAAGTTAATCTTCAGGACGTATCCATGTTTGCGGATCAGAGGCTTGGCTGTGCCCTCAATCGAGCGCCTGCACGGGAGAGATGCTCACATGCGTCAATTCCGCCGGAGACAGACCCGGAACAGGGCAGGAGGGATTTCATAATAAAAGCATTCACATTCTATCTTCTATCAATCAGCAGAATAATCAAGAATGGTTATTGTTATTAATTTAGCTTACGGGATTGGGGTAGTTTGAATGAATGGGAATTAGCTGGATAAATAACACAAGATCAGAAAAATATAGAAAAATCACCCTGGTAGAGTATAGGAGAGAAGCTAATTTAAGGGATGGTTCACCCAAAAATGAAAATTCACTCATCATTTAGTCACCACTTTTCCAGTGAAGGGATGAGAAGTGTTTGACACCAAAAAACACGTTTGGAGGTTCAGTTGTAAACAGCGATGCAGTTTATACAATTGAAGTAATTGTGACCAATTTTTTTAACCTTACAAAAAAATGAAAATCCTCCTGTGGTGTCATTCAAGTGTCCGTAAGCCCCGACTTTCAAACTGGACATTTGTCATCTACAGCAAGTTTTTAGCCTAAATGTCCAAAACTTAATGGAAAAGTGTGTCTATGTTTAAAGTAATTGTACATAAGATAATGTCTGATAGAGATGAAGGGAGCAGCAATGACAAATTAATTGAGGACCTATTGTGAGTAATAGTCAAGGTTGAAAACTAAAGGTGGCATCAAGGCTCCTAACTTATTAAAATCCATTTTTATAGACTTGCTTTTTTCCACTTTATTTTTATTGTCACATTACATTATTAAGAAAGTGCTATAAACTTCCACGATCAGCTGCCACTGTGACTAATGAAAAATGATGTATAGATAAAATATATACATGTAACTACAAATACCACTTGTTTTAAGTTCTAAAAATTCCTAATTAACGGATGAAATAAATTAAAACTTCACATCAAAGATATCGTGGCTCGTTTCTGTTGCTGCCAACTCAGCTTTTATTTTGAAAGTGGTACCCACACATGCTGTTTTCTATTCTCGCCAGCTTGGCACCAGGGCGCAGGGTGCACGGTCCTCCTTCTCTTCCTCCTCCTCCTCCTCCTCCCCCTCCTCCTCCTCAGTAGCAGCCTTCAATTCAAGTGTGCACCGGGAAACAAAAAGAAAACCATGACCAGAGGGATGTCTGAGCAGTGAAACATGGGAAGCAAACCCTCACTGGCACACCGAGGATTGTAGAAATGGGAAAACTGGAGTTCTTCTGACAGCTGCAGGTGGAGTGTCTGTGTTTTTTCCCATTTTTTTCTTCTCATCACTATGTGTGAGGAATGGATGTGGGTCGGATGCCAGTTTATTTTTGTGACGGATACCAGGACTGGCAAGTTACCAGCATGAGTTACCGAGGGCAGAGTAACTGATATCAATGTTCTTTTCGACTCTGGAGGGAGGACCATGGCGAAAGGGAAGGGACTGCTATTTCCACTGCTGTACTTTATGGCAGAGTTTTGGCTCACTTCGCAGCAAGTCCTGAGAATTGGTGAGTGGGGGGGAGACGTGTCAGTGCATTTGTGTGTTTGCTGTGTTTTCCCGCAGACTCCCACATGTGTGCACACACCAGGCTTAATAAACCCTGTGATCAGCAGAGCCACACTGACCCTCGTTCCCCCATTAAAATGCATAATGAACTCCCTTGTGTCTCCGATTCAAAATAGAAAAGAGTCAGACTTTTGAGGCACGACCATCATTTTTTAATCTCTCATGGTGCCTGTGAGGCGTGCATGCACTTTCTATTCCCTCTATAGATAACCATGAATAAATGCAGAGATTATACATGTGGATGTTGTGCGATGATATCTCTTCAGATTGTGCAGCTCGGCTGCTGTAGGTAAGTCAGCAGCTGCACGATAACCTTTGACTCCGTGCTCCATCAACCCAAACACACCACTTAATTCATTTAAGGCCCCCGACAGTGAGCCGCTGTGTCACTGCTGTGTGGGCTCCTCTGCATTTATGGTGTTTTCACGTGTTTAAATGTCGTGTATATGTTGAATTTGAACCCTCTTCTCACTGTAGTTTACACTCAAATCATCACTGACACACAATCTGTATAATTTATTCAATAATGATCTTTTGTTGAGCATCCCTGCAAAAATATTGAGACGTTTTCCATTGGTTCTGATGTGCAGTACCTTTACACATCTCATTATGGGATTGCATTTTCTTTTTCTGCTCCTAAAGGAAGAACTGAGGGCAGAGAGTTGCTTGTCCACGACTCTGTTTTCATCAAAATCATGTTAATCCAGTTTGGTTGGCCAACGCCAGCCTCTCTCTTTCCCTCTCTCTCCTTCCCTCTCTCCCCCTCCCTCTCTCCCTCTCCCTATCTCCCTCTCTCTCCCTCTCTCTCCCCCTCTCTCCCTCTCTCTCCCCCCCTCTTTCTCTCTCTCTCTCTCTCTCTCTCTCCCCCTCTCTCCCTCTCTCTCCCCCTCTCTCTCTCTCTCTCTCTCTCTCTCTCTCTCTCTCTCTCTCCCTCTCTCTCTCCCTCTCTCCCTCTCTCTCTCTCTTTCTCTCTCTCCCTCTCTCTCTCTCTCTGTTCGTCCATGTCGACAGAGCAGGTCAGCAGCAGATGAGTGATTAAGTTGGACGACTGCAGCATCTGAGAGCATGCACTGCTGGCATGACGATGATGTCTTTGGCACGGACGCATGTGAAATGGATACGGAGCTAAAGAATGAAGAGTGGGACTTTGTTCCGTTTGGCTGCTGACAAAGTTCGGCTTATTTCGACTCGATGCATATGCATGTGGATGCATGATGAGAGTCCAGAGTTATCTGTTGAATCGGCAAAGCTCTTGACTTGCCCCGATGCTCCCATCTTCCCCAGTTTGCTTTCTGATGTAACTCTGTAACAAACCAGCCTGCAAATGAAGGCTCTCTCCTCCTCTCCTATTGGTTTCCCACTGTTCCTCTCATGGGTTGGAAGATTTCATCACAAAAATATTTCACAGAGGCCTCTGGACGCCGCTCGGCTCGATGCCCTGCAGCCACTGGGATTTTTTCCCAAAATTTTGCTCCACTTCTGAAGACTCGAACAAATCAGACTCGTGGCGTTGCATAACTTCCGAGGCTAATAGGCCGGCGCCACCTCCCTGCTCTGACAATCCCGATCTGTGCTCTGTATTGTTAATCTTCCTCAATCATCTATCACTCTCCCAGGCCCATCTAATCTTTGTCATTCTCCCCATGACCCGCACTCATCATAATCTCTCCCATATGGTGTGTGGCTCCGTTCAATTAACATTTCTCTGTCCTGGCGAGCGTTGGCATCAGATTGTATTCACTCTTTTTCCCCCCAGTGAGGTCGGTAATAATGGTAAATCTCCTTCTCCGAGCCCTTAAACAACTAACTCTAATCTTCTTTATGCAGAAAGTCTCTTTCCCCTCAAATATGGTACTTAGGCAGCGGCCAAATCTCATCATTGGGGAGAGCACAGACCAAGCAGCTTGTGACTAGGCCTCCACTTTATTTTGCTGCTGGTCAATTTCCTGTTTGCTGGCAGGTTTCATGAATTGTTGAAATCTGATGCAGATTTATCTATCTTTCTGTTTGAATGTTTTGGTGTTGGCTCACAAGCAGCCGCCCAACAAACAGAGAAACCTCAGTTTCCCCACATCAAACGGAGATAGTAGACGGGGCTAGGGCCTCCTTATTCATTCCCAGTCTGGCATGGGCCCAGGGTGGAGTGGTGGTGCTGGTGGTGGTGCTAGTGGAGGGGGTGTTGGGGGGGGGTCTCACTGGGAACCGGCCCAGGATTCGGAGCGAGGGGAGTCAGCAAAACACTACGTCATTGTGTTCCTCCGCTTTAAAAGAGCCCCCTTCATGTGATAACAGCAGAGTCACAGAAAATCCACAGATGAGAATCAGGATCGGTTTCTTGATTTGAACTTTGGGTTTAAAAGCTAAATAGATCTGATTGTTTTTTCCTCTGAGCTCTGAAAGGCAGAGGAACAGAAGTCTCTAAAAAAAAAGAAAAAAAAAGCATTGCCACGGGGGTTTATCAGAATTTGCTTGCAGCGCGAGCAGAAGCTTTTGTTTTCGTGACCTCCCAGCATGCATCACCCCACAGCACTGTCTGGCCTATTAAAGATTAGATGGAAGCTCAGTGATCCCGAAAATTATATTGGAAAGTAATTAAGGGCAACTATGGCAATAGTTTTCGTTTGTCTTTTCTTCAGCGGTTGCATTAATCTTGAAGTCGTGATAAAATATATTGAAAAACAAAACTCCCCTCGCTAAAGAAAGACGGGATTTTTAAATTGAATAGATTTTATTTTATGTGTGAGGATTGAGTATGGATGATTTTCAGTTTTTATCGTTTTACCAACACCTTCGAGTTCAAACTTGTAATTACTAAAGTATGAATTTTCCGTGGCAGCTCTGACTTGTGCATTTGCTTATAAATAGTGTATTGAGTGGGTGGATTGATCCTCGTGTCAAGTGTGAGATTCCTTCTCCCTGTTGTATCTGCATCACTTGAAAACTGATCCCATGCAAGTTTGTACATACAGGATTTATGTATCTATTTACTATATATATATATCCTAATCGTGTTTTAATTCTAAAACTATTTCACCCACATCAGAGTGGAGGCATGTACCTGAGATAAGTGGGGACATTAAAGCAACACTACGTAACTTTTACTGAGCAACAGCGCCCCCTGCAGCCAAACTTTGGTGATTGATTCTGTTGTGTCCGAGCGATGAAGTGGTTTTTCATGATATATTACCCATGATCCTCAGCTTCCTGAACCAGAGGAGCATTACCCTTGAACCTGCTGGATCCCCATCACCAACGCTAAACCAACTTTCCACTGGTCAAAAAACGAACATCTGGCTTTTGTCTGTAATGGGAATGGATTCAATTGGCATTGAACTCCCGGGTCAAATGGCTCAGTAGACACGGTTTTTAATCGTCTCCGGCTCAGATCGGCAGCGATGGTAACACAACTCCGGGTGAACTCATTATGTCGGAGAGACGGCGAGGTGAGAGAGCGGCTTGGTTTTTGGTGCGTCTATATAAAAAAAGAAAAAAAATGTATAAACGCATATTTTGGTGTAAAAGATGTTTAACATAGAGCCGGAGCAGATATGTCAACGCACCATCAAACTCATGCTTCAGTTGAAGTGTCGCTCTAAGTTTCAAATGTCCTTTGGTTTTTGAAGGTTATCTGAAGAAGAGCAAGACAGATAATTTAAATAGGGTGATCAACACGTAATAAGACAAAAATATGTGTCCTCATCACATAGTTAATGCACCAGAGACATTTATTTAACTATAAAAAGTTTTTGTCGGTTTGTATTCGGGGCTCCACATCAAACACACATTTATATATCTGTGTAAAACAGATAAATCTATTTTCTCTTAACATTTGTGCCTGTTTGGATTCGCCACAAGAGCCAGAGGTGAAATATTGTATCAGCGGAACTTAATTGAAGCCGCTGGTTAAATTCCACGTATCAGAGACGACTCTGCGATTTGTTTCTTCGACTTGTCCGTCTTCTGTCTGACTGAAAGACGGAGGAAAGCCTTCAACACGGATCCGGACGTCCACGTTGACCCAGTCTAATTGGACCGTAATTGTCGGAGCCCGGAGAAAAGACAAAGTTAATTATTTGCTGGTGATGTCTGCGTGTGTGAGGTTTTTTAATTGAAAATGCCTGTAGTGATAAGACCATGATTTCCTGCCTCGGTTTTCAACCACATGAACTAATTTGAAATCAATTTGACCCAAAATGAGGTGACGTAGTGTTACTGCTCCACTGCAGACGTCTGGATGGTACATGGGGGTCATGACTGTGGTATTTACAGAGTCCGGTTAGACTAACTTAACGCTCTGATGCACAATAACTAAGCTACTTTTAAACAATATAAATATTTGTCTATAGGCGATGTCTTGAAGCTCCACTGCAGACAAACAAGCCCTCACTGCACCGCGTCGCTCTCTGGAAATCCAGAAACTCATTATACTTTAAGAGGAGAGTTAAGATTCTTATCTCAAGTGGAAATGAGGGGAGATGATTGTGTTTCCTCTCATTGTGAGTTGTGCCTGTCAAGCACGACTCAAAGGGGCAAAATAAATAAGTGAACAAAGCAGTAAAATCATTATTGTGTTTTTCTTCTGCTGACAATGAAAGTTATGAGCGTAAATTGTTCATCTAGGTCACTTTAGATATAAAAGCTGCACCAAACACTCTCACTGAGATTTTGCTTCAGCTTGAGCGCTAATGAAATTTTTTATCTATGACCTATTGTAGGACTTTTAATGAGGTTACATTTATTTATCTAAACAAATTAAACAGACAGGGCTGTAATGTCATATCAACATCAAATTAAAAACCTCAGATAAAGCTGAATTCATAAGCTAATTTTCTATCATGTTATTTCAGCATATGAGCTTCTCCTATTATTTTTTCTCTTATCAATGTTATCATCATTTGCATTAGTTTTATTAATAAACTTTCATATAGAACATTTCCCTCTGTTCTAAGTCTTTGCACCAGGTCATTAGGACGCCTGTGTGATTCAAGCTCATCCGCAGAAAAACATGTGAATCATAAAATCATGCCGCTATTTTTGTTTTGGCCTCTCGCACAATTGTGTTATTTTGCAGCCGAGTGTGAGAAAAACAAAATCAGTGATTGGAAATGATTCTGTGACGCTGCCACTCAAATTATTTTTGTCACTAATAAGGTCTGTGCTGCACTTTAAAAATCAAGTTTTCATATTTTAAAAGCCCCCTTGAGGAAAGTCATGATATCGGTGTTATTACAGAATGTATTATTTTGCCAAATTTAGAGAGGGTTGATGTATTTTTTTGCCGGATATTTTCATACTCGACAGAATGAAGCACTTTTAACAGGTCCCAGCAGCTGCTCGCTGAGGCTCGGTAACCATAATTAGGATTGGCACTTTCAAGCATGCTCTCAGTGACCAGGGAGTCCAGACAAAGCTCTCTCAGTTTGGGGTTTGAGGCGATGCTACACCAAAGAAGAAGGTCATTCACAATCAAGGTCTCGGGGGAGAGCTTTTTAAAGGCCTTTCCTGCTCCCAAATCAATCACAATTTCACAGGCAATCCTTCAAAAAGGCCGTTCGGGAGAGCAGTGACCTATCGCCATCTGTAGCCTCGGCGTTGAAGCGAGGTCATTTGCAAACTATTGCGACATTGAAGTGGCGTCTTTATGACGGGAGTTCACGGTTCATGTAATTATTAATTTATAACTCGGGAAAATGGACGAGCTTTTAAAAAGTACCGTCCACTCCGCCTCTCTTTGAAAAACCACGTGAATGTGGCAAACTTGAAAACTCTCTCGTTGTCTCACTCGCTCGGTAATGTACAGTGAGAACAAGCATCTCGCCCTGAATGTATCCAATCAGTGAAGGTCCAGATGTTTTGAATGATTTACATTTGAAAGGCTTGAGGGGACTGGACGTGCAGCGGCGTTTATCAGCAGGGATAAAGACAGTGAGTCTCACACGACTCGGCCCCCCCCCCTCTGCAGGGGGCGACAATCCAGTGACAATCAAGTGACAATCCAGTGACAATTCATGGCCTTAATCCTAATGTTTTTCATGCTGCGCTTTATGTAGCTGAAACATAAAAGCACTAGTAATATACGTCCATATTGCCATGAAGCCGTGGCCTGCTAGACCTGTCATCTTTCTGGAATAAGAGTTGGATGGTTTTCAGAATGATCTTCTCAACTCTGAAACGACTCCTCCCTCTTCCTCCTCCTCCTCCTCCTCCTCCTCCTCCTCCTCCTCCTCCTCCTCCTCCTCCTGGCACACACTTCCAGCTGCAAAGTGATTGTGTGTAAATTCAATTTTGACAGTGCTGTGGTTTTTGCATTTGGTGCCTTTTGAATTTGTCCGATATTTGTTTTTCATTGTCGTTTTCTGAAACAGACTATTTGAAATCTTAAGCTGTAACTAAGACATTTAATATCATATCCACCGATCTGCATCATTCTTTGCTGTTTTGTCCGTCCCCTATAGCTGAAGCTACTAGTTGATCAATTGACCAGTTAATAATCAGTTTTATAGCCAATTAAGTGCTGAAACTTCATCAAGAAAATATAAGATTTGACGCTTTCCTGTCATTACTTTTTAATCAGACTAACTAAGACCTCACTTTCAGTACTGTAACATTTGTATTGTCCTATTTCAGACATTTTAAAAACTTGATGAAAATTGTGTCAATCAATTAATCATGCTTATTAGCCCCGGGTATGAATGTACATTAAACTTTGGTTTGGTTATGAAAAGTACTAAATATAATGACTCAGTGGATAGACATGATGTAGAAATCCCTGTTGCATGCGTGATGATTAAGTTGGTTTGAGTAAATGAAACATTGATGCTCAGTCTTTTATGATACAGTTTCTACATGTAAACACTGGCTCTGTGTTAATCCATCTGACTGTAGCTTTGACATGAGGGCTGTGTGATAGAGCCAAAGATAAAAGATAGAGTAAAAACAAATCAGCTGATATTTATAGTTATCACGACAAATGTTATATGATTACTTAATTTTAATAAAAAACGTTAAATAGGGTTGAGCAAACAATTCTGCAGATCTGAGGTGGATCAACTATGTTTCATAGCTCCTCCCTGTGCTTGAAGAATGCATAAGCAATATATTGATATATATTGCTATTGATTCAAATTATATTGTGATAAGAGTTGATATTATTTTGTTGCCCTGCTTTGACCTAGAAGAATTAAGAGTATTTAGTCGGAAAAAATTATTCAATACAATCCAATGAAGACTGTAGAGTTAATGTTATAAGTTTGATAAATAAAATAATCTAACTAATAATAATGATAGCTTATGCATTGTGCAACTGCAGCAAAACAGTTTAACACACAATTGATCTACTTCAGATACTCAATAAATAAGTAAATAATACGTGCGTAAGCTAAAAAGACAACAGGTATTCAGAGAGTTAAGTATTTTTGAGTGTTTGTATTAAGCCAGAGATTCTTGGCAGTCGCAGCAGAAACACTTAGTCCTTCACCTCTTCTCACTAAATTACATTATGTTTTGGAGCTTGTCTTTGCGATGTTATAGATCGTGAGCTGGTAGCTGCACATTCGAGTACGATTCCATCAAATGCGACTGTTGTCCGGAGCAGCAAATTAAAAAAGATTGCAAATATGAGTTGAATCAATGCAGCTGTTTATCTGCAGAGCGGCAGTGAGTTACTGTTTTGACATTAAAAGGACAGAAGAAGGATTTGAATGTCTGCGACGATGATGTATCACCGGATACGGAAACAGATGCATTAACTGTGGAGCTGTAATGAACTGAATGTTTTTTCCCAAACTAAATCGTCCGGCACTTTTATAAAAGCTGTTCTGTCAGCGAGTGAAAATTAGGCCATGTCAATAGAGCGGAGTCCGTAAAGCTTTTCTGCGAAGGAGATTAAATCCTGTCGTCTCAGCCGCGTCCTTTATTAGTATTATGTGACGGAAGGACACAAGACAATTGATCAAACTTATGCAACTGGACAAATTCAGACATGTTAACCTTCAAACTTTAAGGAAAAAGGCTACTAGTGGAGGTGAATGACCATAACAATCATAAATTGCCTCTGGAAGAATATTGTGTTCTAATCCCTGTCCATTGGTTTGTTGGTTGGTTTGTTTGTTTTCTTTTTGTGAGCAAGATTACGAAAATACAGCGGAATGGATTTCCACAAAGGATCAGAGAAGAGCCCGTTAAATTCCGGTTCCTTCGAAACAGACGGCGGATTGAGGAACTTTCTTTAACATTGCGAGATCCAACAGACTCATAGATCTTGATAAAAAAGTAAACCAGGAATAATGAGGGAACTATTAGCTATAAGAGTGTGAAATTTGGTGCATCTAGATTGAATTTAAGGAAACCGAGTTCCCTGTCTAATACTCTCTCCATCCCCGTGTCTCCTCTTCCTACAGGCGGCATCTTCGAGACACTTGAAAACGAGCCCATAAGTGTTGAAGAGCTGGCCTTTAAATTCGCTGTGACCAACATAAACAGGAACCGGACCTTAATGCCAAACACCACGTTGACCTATGACATCCAGAGAATCAACCTGTTCGACAGCTTCGAGGCCTCGAGGAGAGGTAAGCGTCACCTCATCTATCGGGGGAAAACCTGAAAGAAGATTGTTGCTGAGTCCAGTGTCGGTGCTGCTGTTGGGTCATTTGTCATTTTCTCCCCATCTTGTCACTTTCTGTTTTCTGCAGCCTGCGACCAGTTGGCGTTGGGCGTCGGAGCCGTGTTCGGCCCCTCGCACAGCTCATCCGTCAGCGCGGTCCAGTCCATCTGCAACGCCCTGGAAGTCCCCCACATCCAGACACGATGGAAACACCCGTCGGTAGACAACCGAGACAGCTTCTTCATCAACCTCTACCCGGAGTACGCGTCCATAAGCCGCTCCGTGCTGGACATCGTGCAGTACTACAAGTGGAAGACGGTCACTGTGGTGTACGAGGACGCAACTGGTGAGTGAAGATGGGAAATGGGGTGTCGGTTCCAGAGGGAAATTCAAATATCAAAAAATAAAAAGCTCCTCATAAACATTTGTGTGCTGCAGCAACTCAAGAAAAGGATGCACTTTAATGCTTCAACACAACCACAAGACTACATTTAAAAAAATGTTTTGGGCAACGAGCTGGCCTGTATGTATACTGTACATTCAGTAGCCAGTTTATTAGGTACCCCTAGTTTTAACTAATGGTGCAGCTCTGTAGTAGATTTGCATGTTAAAGTCCAGTTCAAAACATCACATGTTTGACTGCATTAAAATAGACATGTCCAGCGTCACTGGTGGAAGTAAAATGTGTTATAGTGTTTCTATAAACACTGCAGCACCAGGAGCAATAAGTTACACGTCATTTATAAGGACGAGTTTGCAGCCAAGAAAAACTCAACAACTGCTTCTCTCATGAGTTTTTGCCATCAGCACGTGAAACGACCTCTCTGTGTTTATAAACTGTTTACGTGGTTGTAGCCAACTGATGCTAGCTGCTAGATATTTAACTGACACGTTCTCTTTTCCTCTGTGGAAATGACTGTTGTATTTCTTAATGTGTTTGTGTTTAGTGCCCTCCAGTGGTCACTCAAAGGAACTGTTAAATTAAATAACTCAACGTAGTGTCATTACGAACAATCTTAAACATCCTGTCAGTATTTTCAAAATAAACGGAAACAATCAGAATTTATTAGTGAATGTAGTGAAATATAAATTGAACAGAGGGTTTGTATCACTGTTCAACGATAAATACACTGCGCTAAATCTTGATTAACGCAATGATTTCTATTAAAGGTTTCACTGCCATCTAGTGGTCACAATGAAGAGCTGCAGATCAAATTAAACTGTACCATTCAAGATATATGCGGAATATGTTACGGTTAAATACTGTTGAGTCTCATAACGTTCTTTCTTCCATTTCAATCGAAGGACTGATTCGTTTGCAAGAGTTGATCAAAGCTCCGTCCAGATACAGCATCAAGATCAAGATCCGCCAGCTGCCAACAGGAAGTAAAGACGCCCGCCCTCTGCTCAAAGAGATGAAGAAGGGGAAGGAGTTCTACGTCATATTCGACTGCTCTTACCAAACGTCAGCTGATGTTCTCAAGCAGGTAAACAACAGACCCATCAAACTGAGCAGAGATCAGAGGGTTTAGCTCACACGTTCAAACCTAAAATCCAATATTCTGTCTGCAATAACTGCAAGAACTTGTAAAATCTAGTTGAATTATTGCTCCAACCAGCTGCCTGCTGGTTTAATGTTTACCATGTGTAAGATTAGTCAAACTCCATCCCCCTCAGAAATCCTATGTTCATTTCCAAATCCAAGCAGAGCCTATTTCCGAGCCAGACGTAAACATTCAGAAACAAACGCGACAGAAGATTAATTGGACGCGAAACTATCCACGAGCAAACTGTCAATGTGAAAACCATTCAAACAGAACGTAATGAGCAAATTCAGAAAAACGAATTAAATCAAATCAGATGACGAGCCCCAGGGTATAAATATACATTTGGCTGAGTGGCCTGAATGGAAGAACTACTTTTTTCCTGGCTGGAGCGAAAATGTGTGAATCTACAAACTCAGTTTCCTCTTTCATCTTTTTCAGATCTTGTCCATGGGGATGATGACAGAGTATTATCACTTCTTCTTCACCACGCTGGTGAGAAAATCACTTTTCCTCTCCTGTTACATGAAGGTTGTTTTGTCCACTGACTTCATTAAGTTTCCTTCTATCCTGTGAAAGTCCGCGTTCACCTAGAGATTCTGTTCCCAGATTAAACTCGTGCCGATGAATTCAAAAATCTGTTTTATAATAAGATTGCTGGATGTCTTCAGTGTCCTTGGGATAATACCCTGCTATTATACCGTATTTATCTTTTCACCGTTTTAATCAACTCTCCCTTTACCCTTTCTGAATAAGTCACATCCTCTTTAGGGTCCGTTTGAAAGCGTTAACTCCGCCCTGATGTTCTTCCTCTTCAGGACCTGTTCGCCCTCGACCTGGAGCCGTACCGCTACAGCGGCGTCAACATGACGGGGTTCAGGCTGCTCAACATCGACAGCCCCCAGGTGGCCTCAGTGGTGGAGAGGTGGGCCATGGAGCGGCTGCAGGCTCCCTCCAAAGCTGAGACTGGAATGATGGAGGGGATGATGACGGTGAGTTCAACCTAACCCTGTTTGTTTTGTTGGTTTGTGAGCATTTACGTAAAAGCTTCTGGATGGAGATGGATCACCATGGAACCTGGTGGAAGGAGTTTGGGTTAGAAGAAACCATTAAACATGGTGCCGATCAGGGGGCAGATCCAGGAATGGCGCCTTTTTTTTTACACTTTCGCTAATTTCTCAGAGAATAATTCATGGATCTTGATGAAAAAAATAATCAGGCCTATTTATGGGACTGATAATTATGTACGTGTGAATGATGGTGCACGATCTACCAATAGGGGCAGCAATGCTAACAATGGCTTTATTGATTATGACGGAGGTTTTTCCCTATTCAGACAAAATATATTAACATGTTGCTTATTTAAAAAAAGCTTTACATGGGATTTAATCGCACACTTGAGTATAAAAGGCAACAACTCACAATGTATGTGTGTGTGTGTCTGATTGTGTCACATCACATTAATTTGCTCTGCTCACTGGGGCTGATTGTACGGTGGCCTGTGTGATTGCTCTCCATACAACTTCTAAAAGTAGTGCTGTACTTTCTTTTGGGGGGGGATGCACATGCCTTTGTGAGACCATAGGGTGCCGTGCATGTTCATCCACAGCCCTGACGTGTCAATGGTTTGATTCCCTGCAGACCGAAGCGGCTCTGATGTACGACGCCGTCTACATGGTGGCGTCCGCCTCCCAGCGCGCCGCCCAGCTCACCGTCAGCTCCCTCCAGTGCCACAGACACAAGCCCTGGCGCTTTGGATCACGCTTCATGAACATGCTGAAAGACGTGAGTGAGGTTTATGAAAGTGTGACACCCTCCTCTCCCCCTCCATCCACCCATCCATCCATCCATCCACCCATCTATCCATCCATCTATCCATCCATCCATCCGTTTCACAGCCTGCTGCCTCTGTTTCATTTGGGTGCAAGAGCAGAAACAATAGAGTTGGATCAGATGTGCTGAGCGAGTTTGTGACATATTTAAATGTGTCTGTGGTTTCTCAGATTCAAGGGTTACTGATGACGGCTGCAGCATTATTCATACCGTTATAGATCTGTACGAATATTTCATGCAAACAGGATAAGAGAGATTTTAGACAGAATTCATTGCCACAAAAGAAATATTTTTTGTTGAAATTTCACAGCTTCGCTTTTTAAAGTATGAAATGGTGATATACTTTGTGTGCTGTGTATAAATCTTAACCTTATATGAACCATAGAGAGAGATTTAGATATCAAATGTTTGGTCTGTACAGCAAAACTAGAAAATGGAAAATGGCGAAATGGAAAGTGCGCAAATCTGTGGATGCATACACACCCTAACAATCAAGTTGTGTAACCCTGAGAGGATTCACATCAAGATGCAGCCTCCTGGTAAACCTCAAAGACATAAAGGCCAGGTTTCAGTTTGGAAAAAATAAAAATTACATGCAAAAAGAAATTAGATTTGGAATAAAACTGTATGAGCTGTTGAAATATAAAGCGACATCTCTATCAAAAAGATGGAGCGAAGAAAATGTGAAAGAAAGAAAGGGACAATGATCCCAAACTAATGACTGAAGCAACTAAAGAACTCTTTGTGGTGAAAAGGTGAAATATATTCTTGACTGGCTGAGTCAGTTACATTCGTAATAAAAAGTGCAAAAGGGCATCACACATACTGATTTGGCTTCATTTCTGTACAACAGGAGGAAGTGGAGTCACCTTGTCCATCTTGATATACGGTCTGTAGGCAACATCTCCTCTTACAGCTACTTCTACATAAACCTACTCGAACAAGGCCTTTAAATCCAGTATCAAGTTATTTTAGTTCACCTTGAATGTGCTGCAGCTCAGAGTCGTGGAGACACTCAAACGTCACCGTCTGGGTTGGTAATAGGCTCCCTTGTTAGACTGCGCTCTCTAATTAGATGTTTTCTTTGACGAATGAGCTTCTCAGTTCCGAGTGGGGACAGAATGCTGAAGGACCCGGGCGATGCCAGGCGAGAGCATCACAGAGCGGAGTGGGAGTTAATGAACTTCACAGACGCACGGCCTCAGCAGATATTTCTTCTATAATTAGACTTGCGATCAGCATTTTTTGTATCTGTACACAAACACACTAAAGCACCAGATATGAGCTTCTTGTCCACCGGAGATTAACAGTTAGTCTGTGTTCAGTCTTTCACTTTATAAATATAACATCCTCGATCCGCTTCAAGGATGTTGCAGCTGTTTTTTATCGATGATGTCCACCAAGCAGTTTGCAAATTTAATTTCTGTTTCTCTGTTTTTGCAAAAACCTCTGCACTGATTTTCTTGACACGAGGTGGAAGGGTGAGGTTCAGGCAAAGGAAGAAACCGATAACTGATAACTGTAACCCTATATATAGGGCGTTACTCTTGCTGGAGGTATATATTCCAGTTCTCCACTATGCAAACCAATTACAAACAAATATTATATTCACAATATTTGACATTACCAGCTGACCTTCTTTTAAGCTTTCCACGAACTCTAGTTTTACCTCACAGCTTAAAAAAAAGAAGAGTCTGGTAGATTTGTGCTCTTGACTTTTTCTCCTCTAAAATGCACAGATGCATGTGTAGTAGAATCTTGAAGGCGGAGGTTGAAAAGTAGATTCGTTATTTACATTTGTCAGTTTTCCTCTCTTATGTCAATGGACGCTCGCTGTGGTTTCACTCTGGTCTCACTTCGGTTTCACTGCTGTGTGGAAATCTCGCTCTCATCCTCTGCATCAGCTGGATTCTCCGAACCCGAGCAGATCCATGTCCTCGCCACGTGAACAGTAATGAAACCGACACATGGTCGAGACAGAGACAGTTGTGATTGGTGAGGATTTAAAAAAGAGACTTAATGACAGGAATAAATCTGGATTTACGGGTCATGTAGGTCTCACAGATGTGTGCAATAAGACTGTGTGAAGCCGTCTAATCAAAGAGCAACTTCCCCGAGCGATACCCGCTCACTGCAGAAACTCCAAATCCTGCTGTTGTCTGCTTCAAACTTAAATATTGTGTTTGTGCACATGACAATAAGTAGAACTACTCTTACAGTGATGTGCATTTCTCTTTGTTCTGATGCAAACCTTTAACTTGTGAATCAGCTCAGAGGCACGATGGGTATAGATTAACGTATTGTTTTTTGCTTATTGCACTTATTACTGACTCAGATTTGTTTGGGTTCCAGTGGATTGAACTGAATTCATTTCCCTGACGTCGGATGAAAGAAAGTTTCTGATTCAGGACACGGAGAAGAGGATGAAATACAACAGGGGTCACATCTGCTTTTCTCACCTGAAATTGATTTATAACAAAAGAAGATTTTTTACAGAATATCAAATTTGGATTATTTTGTCTCATCCCATTGAAACTAAATTGAACTACTTACCCTGATTATTAGATCATTTTATTATTTGATTGAGATCCTCGAACCCCTCCCCCTCAACTCAAAATCCATTTATTCTTCCACACAGTGTGTTTCGGGCTCTTGCTCTTGGTTTGTGTCCCTCATGGTGCCACTGATATGTTCTAGTTCTGAGAGTTCACGTGAAGCGAGGGAGCACCAGAGTGAGCTTCACCACAGACTCTTTATAAAAAGACATGTCACACAGATCCTCTCCAGCACAACAACTGTTTCTGTTTTTTTCTTTCAGCTGATATTCACTAGAAAGCAGTGGTGGGATGCAACAAAGTACATTTACTCTACATTTATCTGTACTTTACTTAATTGGATTTATTTGGGGGAATTACTCTCCTACATCTAAAAGCAAATATCTGTACTTTATATTCCCCTTACTTTAACTCAAGTAGAAAGGTTATTGCGTTACTTAACTTGAGTAAATGTTTGCCTTTTAACTTGTACTTACACTTTAAGACATTTGAGAACTTCCCCTTCGGTCCCTTTTCAAACACAACAACAGTTTGTCCCTGTTACAGCCGCTCACAGAAACCCACACGTTTCTTGTGAGAGCCTCTTTCCTCCAGCAGCCAATACTCGTGTTTGTGCAGAGTACACAAGCAGCGCACAACAACAAGTTGTATGGATCATCAAAAGTAACCCAGTTTCCCAGTGATCATATGGTAATGAGGGACCAGCAGCTCTTGTTTACAGCACTGAAGTCTTTTCATCAGCGCTGGATTAAATCACGGCTCTGCTGAATGTGATGTGGAGGCAGAATCGTGAAGATGTGGCTGAACTTCACCTACTTCTGATGTGCATGAAAAAACTGCAGTTTAGATGGAAAATTAGTTTTCAGGGGTTGGAGCTACGTTATTTATTTTGTGTAAATTGGTCCTTTGGCTTCACGCTCAGTTTCCCCTGCTGGCTGAACGAAGACTATTGATCCAAAGCTTTACCATCTCCCCTCTCAGCCTCGTCTGTCATGTAACACAGATCTAACCGGACTCTTATTCAGCTGCAGCTCACTTCATTAGCAGCTCGATCAAATATCCCTGAGCACCGCTGCCCCCCCGCTGCTCTCCTGTCAGACAGAGGCCCTGCCTGTCTGCACTGTCATCACAGCCACTTCACATCTCCACTGAGGATTCCAGCCAAATACAAAATGTCCATAAAGATGCAGTTAGCTTTTATCACTGTTAACAGAGGGCTCATCAGCTTTTATTTATTGGAATTGTTTTAATTTTCTTCCTCCTGACGACTGTGTGACCTTGTGTTTGTGTTATCTGCCCTCTCTCCCGCCACAGGCTCAGTGGAACGGCTTGACGGGTCAAATAATTATAAACAAGACGGACGGCCTGCGGAAAGAGTTCGATTTGGACGTGATCAGCCTCAAGGAGGACGGCTTGGAGAAGGTGAACTTTGTGACCCGTGTCTCAAGTAGCGCTGAACAGAGCACAGGATGAAAACAGACAATCAAGGCCTCTGCTGTTCACTGTGTGTTTCCAGAGTGGCAGAAAGATAATTGTGTTACAATTCACAGAAACAAAGAGAAATCTTGGAATGCTGTGTCCTTAAAACCTCTGAAAATGAACTTTTCTGCTCTGTAGCTACTTGTATCTGTCATTATGAAAGTTCCTTTAATTATCGAGATGATGCTGCTCTGGAAGCCAAACGTTCACCATCTCTCTTGCACTTTTCAAGTTTCGGGGGCTCTGTGATTAAAATGCTTTCTCTCTTATTATCCCTGCAAGACGATCGCAGGCAGCAGCCGCCTGAATAAAGTGTGGAAAAAGGTCTGTACTTTGGCTGCCCCGGCAGACTAAAGGAATAACGCCAACATTTTCAAATGTATTAAATCCTGTGTGACGTCGCCCTGTTTCTGGTTTGAAGAAATGTTCAACATTCCTTCACTGGACCTGAGAAGATATTGTGTTTTGCCTTTCCTCCCCGTTTTCTCTCCCCTGCTCTCGAGTCCACGTTTGTTCCTTCTCCTTGTTTTTGTTCCCTTCTTTGCAATATTTAACTTCATCATTTGACTGAGACTCCCAGGATCATTGTGTTCACTCAGCTGTATTGTTTTGTGTACAGATTGGTGTGTGGAACTCCCAAACAGGCCTTAATCTCACAGAAAGCAACAAGGACTCCTCCACAAATGTGACCGACTCCATGGCCAACAGAACCCTCATCGTCACAACTATTCTGGTCAGTAAAATCATTATCAGAAAGGATTTTAATCAGCCGTGTCTTGTTGAAATTAATGAACTTTGTCTTTTTTGCAGGAAAATCCTTACGTCATGTATAAGAAGTCCGACAAGCCGCTGTATGGGAACGACCGCTTCGAGGGCTACTGCCTGGACCTGCTCAAGGAGCTCTCCAACATCCTGGGCTTCTCCTACGAGGTGAAGCTGGTGACAGACGGCAAATATGGAGCTCAGAACGACAAGGGCGAGTGGAACGGCATGGTGCGGGAGCTCATCGATCACGTGAGTAGCAACCGAGTCGCCTTCACCGGGAGGGGAAAAGGAAAAGCCATTTCGAGCGAGTGGCAGCATCGTCTGAGTGTGAATTCTGTTCTGCACCAGGTGGCTGACCTCGCCGTGGCCCCTCTCACCATCACCTATGTGAGGGAGAAGGTGATAGATTTCTCCAAGCCCTTCATGACACTGGGGATCAGCATCCTGTACCACAAGCCCAACGGCACCAACCCGGGAGTGTTCTCCTTCCTCAACCCGCTCTCTCCTGATATCTGGATGTATGTGCTGCTGGCCTGCCTGGGAGTCAGCTGTGTGCTGTTTGTCATTGCCAGGTAAGAGAAGAGTTAAAAATAGTCAAACAACCGGATTTGACTCACAAATGTTACATTTTTTGCCAAAAAACACACAAATATGATTTACTAAATATGCCACTTAGCAGCAAAGGATCATTTCCTACACTTTGAAGTTGTTCCCTGGTTCCTGAGGAGTTAAACCCAGTTTCTATGTATAATAAGCTCAACACACATGATAACAAAGAATATGTTACAATATAGTTACAATCAAAGAAGCATTAATTAACTACAAGCAGAATTTCAGAGCAGTTATGAATCATCAATCAGATTTGGCTGCAACAAGGATGAAGAGATTTATTGCACGCTGGTTTGGGTCAAAAATTAAAAGACCCCAAGGATTATTTTAGAAAATGTCTTATCAACTTTATCAATGAAAACAAAATACAACCAAATATCTGGAACCTGAATTATACATCTTCCCTTTTGCTTGGATTAAAAGTTTTCATATCTGCAAACATTAAAGCTGATATTGAAACGTCTGAGAAGGGCTCTTACCAGCCGATATTTCACATATCATTAAAAAGAGGTGGGAAAGAGGTTAAATGAAGGTCCCAATCATAAACTGTTGCCACGGACTTGAAAATTATCTAATCATCATAGAGTCTTTGTTTAACTCTATAAATTGTGACTGTTCTCCTTCAGGTTCACTCCCTACGAGTGGTACAACCCCCACCCCTGCAACCCAGACTCGGACGTGGTGGAGAACAACTTCACTCTGATAAACAGTGTCTGGTTTGGAGTTGGAGCTCTGATGCAGCAGGGTAGGCTTACTGTTGTTTTACCTTCCCGCCTTCAACTGAGACGTTATTATCATGATTTACGTGTTTGCAGAATTCATAATGTGTCTGGTGTTTTCGTCCCACAGGATCTGAACTGATGCCTAAGGCCCTCTCCACCAGGATAGTGGGTGGAATCTGGTGGTTCTTCACTTTGATCATAATCTCCTCCTACACCGCCAACCTGGCTGCCTTCCTCACCGTGGAGAGGATGGACTCCCCGATCGACTCCGCCGACGACTTGGCCAAGCAAACCAAAATAGAGTACGGCGCCGTGAGAGACGGCTCCACCATGACCTTCTTCAAGGTGACCTTCTCTCCGCTGTGCAGTGAGCTGGGAAAGTCCCAGTACAACAGTGAGAGGAGGGCTGCAAACCTGAAGTCTGAGTGCAGTTAGCCTGACAAGTGTCACCCTTCAGCCACCAGTCATTACAGCAGCAGGATCTTTACAGTATCAATAGAGTTTGAGGAAGAAAGCGGAGGGTCAAAGGTCATTTCAGAAACTTCCACATACATCCAGCCTATAAAACTACCTGTGGGCAGTTTTCTCATAAAGATTTCAATGATTTATTGTCATTGTCTATCGGCTGCCATGCATCGAGACGATAGCTCCAGTCAGCAGATATTTCACTCTCTGAAACATTAGAGAAACATCAACATCATCTGTTCTGTTCTAAACTCCCATTAATCCTGGTTCTGACTCAACAGAAATCCAAGATCTCAACCTACGAGAAAATGTGGGCGTTCATGAGCAGCAGGAAAAACACGGCCCTGATGAAGAACAACCGGGAGGGGATCCAGAGGGTCCTCACCACGGACTACGCCCTCCTGATGGAGTCCACCAGCATCGAGTACATCAGCCAGCGCAACTGCAACCTCACACAGATCGGAGGCCTGATAGATTCCAAGGGCTACGGGGTGGGCACCCCGATCGGTAAGAGACACGAGCAGCAAATGACACGCTAACTATGCTAATCAACAAATGCTCCCAACGAAACAACAAAGTGCATTTTGCCTGTGATGGCAGAAATAATGTGTTTTAATGTCGCTGGTGTGTTGCAGGCTCCCCGTACAGAGACAAGGTCACCATCGCCATCCTGCAGCTCCAGGAGGAGGGGAAGCTGCACATGATGAAGGAGAAGTGGTGGAGGGGCAACGGCTGCCCGGAGGAGGACAGCAAGGAGGCCAGCGCCCTCGGTGTGGAGAACATCGGAGGAATCTTCATCGTGCTCGCCGCCGGACTAGTGCTCTCGGTGTTTGTAGCGATCGGAGAGTTTATTTACAAATCCAGGAAGAACCTGGACATCGAGGAGGTGAGTGTGGGCCAGTGTGAATGGCACAACAAGTATTAACACGGCCTGTCAGGAGCCTTCCACACGTCTGCGTTTGTCAGAGGACTGCAGTAGATCACTGGGCCAGCAACAAAAAATGAGAATTCTCACTGTTCTGAATGTGTTGAACTGCATTGTTACAATCAAAAAAAAAAAACAGAATGACTTTTTAACACAGAATTTAGTATTTTTAGTAGTTTTGACGTAGAGCACATGAACATTTTGTTCCCGAGTGGAAGATTTTTTCATTCGAATCCCTTTCTATGACGACGGATGGTTGTCGACTGCTGACATCATGACACTTGACCATCTTGGCCTTTTCTGTTTTTCGAAATATAAAACAACAAAAAAAAAAATGTAACACTATCGTTTTGTGTGGAAAAAACATGTCATTGTCCTGCCATGATGTTGTGTGGGGAAGTGGTGGTGAAGTGGTATCTTTATGTTTGCAGTAGGTTTATAGCGCACGGACATAACAGCACTACTTCTTACCATGTTTGTGTGTACTCGTGTATTTCAAAGCCTCTTTTGATTTACTCGGTTGTGTCCGATTCGTTAAATGACTGAGTGCTCCCTCTGAATTTCATCGAGTTGCTTAATGTCTTATACTTTTTGTTTTTATTTGTTTTTATGCTTTTTATATCATGAAGTTCATGAACAAGCATGTATAAGTTTTCGTCATGTTGGAATTGTTTCAGAAAGATAAAAGTTGCGTGACTACATTACACCCTTAACCCTTCATTTCTGCTTGTTTCGGTTTTGATCACTGGTTTTTCCTGCACGCTCGACCTCTGGATTCAATGTTGGGACGTGTTATCGCAAAAACCTTCGATTTCATCCATGAAATATCGGAGAAGAACTAAACATGGTTTTCCTATTTTTGTAACAGGGCTCACACAACCGGGGGGGCCGATGCTGACCCCGATATCCGGGAGTAAACATTTGCAGCGATTCCTCAGATGTCGTTATCAAACCCTTATGATAAAATATTTATATGTTACAATTTAACCATAAACTTGACTTTACACATAGTGGAAAATCCTGCAGATGAAATTAAATATATCTTGTTTTGACCTTATTTAAACACACGTCTTTGTCCCATGCCACATCACGTTTGCCCTAATGGAGCAGTTAGCAAATGGAAAAAGGTGATTGTGATTAATATGTGGATTATTTTTGAGATACAATAAGATTTTATGCATGAGCTTTAGAAGCTAAACTGGGCTGAGCTGGATGTGATCGGCCAAATATTTATATTTCCCAGTTGCTTTTGTGAAAAACAAAGCCCCATGAGTTTGAATGAGATTTCAATTCAAACTGGTTAAATTAGTGGGGTTGTAATAATATAATGTACAAGACAGAGTCATTTGGTCCAAATACTAAAGAGCTAAGTTGTGAGTGACACTATTTGACTTATCTCAACGACAAGGCTTGATTTCAAACACCTCTGCGACATTTCCTATAACAGGAATTATAAACATTCATATACATTTAATAATACACTATTCTGTTGATTACATTTTTTAAACTATTATTTTGTAACGAAACAGTTTGTATCAAAATCAATTTCAATAACATTAATAACTAAAAAGAGGTTATTTCTCACAAATAACATGAATTCAACACAAGTTAATCACTAACTGAAGATGTAACATGGTCTAGCTGTTAATTATGGCAGATTTAATTCATAATTGAATAATTATAATACAGGCAAACATTGGAAAAGCCTTTACATTACAACCAGGGAACACAAGCACACATCCAATGCACGAATAAGCCACAGTGTTCGACTTTGTTCAAGGGATTTTGTTTCTGCACTTGTCAGCTGAAGAAAAGACTCAAAGCTGCGTCCGACTCTCACAGCAGCAAAACTCAAATCACACACGCTGGCTCTGCATCTTTTCCTGCTTCTCCACTCGGCTCTCGACTCTGACAAATTCAGACATTTTCTCCCCGACTGGTTAAATAATCCTAATCTGACACAGCACCACTTCTCTCCCGGATCACGTCCTGAAAAGACACGTTACCCTGCGCCTCCACGGTGCCACGGATGCAACACAGTGAGGGGCTGTTACCGTAGAAAAAAATAACACAAGTGTGAATGTAATCCGTCACTGTACAACCAGCTGCTTGACAATCTGACGGCTGCAGAGCCGGGTGCGAGCCGGGGCTCGGTTCGACATGTCCCCTGGTTTCTCTAATTTCTCTGGGAGATTACAGTATTATGCTCCTCATTTATATAATCCTGTCAATGGGATACAGCCCCTCTCTCTGCGCGCTCCCCCCAAAATGAGGTTCATAGTGACTGCAGCATGTAATCAGTTACAGTAGCTCAACAGCTTATAAGACTTATGCTGTGTTGCAAGAAGGTCACGGACCTTATGCTGGAATTGATTATACTGTATGAGTATTGTGTCTTTCTCGAGGATTTTTGACCCCTGCTGAAGAACCTCCAGCTCGATGCCCACTTCATAGCTCCACAAGCAGGAGGAGTGCGTGAAGGACATGGCTGCAGCCGCCGCCATCTTTATTCAACATGAGGGGCAGAAGACGGGACGGAATCTGAAAGCTGTCAGGCTGTAATCTGGTGTTAACTGAGGTCAAGACAAATAGATCGTGCCACAGATTTTTTTTGGTTCTTGCACGATTATGCAAAAAAAGAAAACGACTGGTCGAAATGCCATGAAACTTGGTGGAAGGACGGGATGTGAATCAGGGGAGAACCCAGTAGTATGTTGGTGCGGCTACAGATCAGAGGGTGGATCTCCCAGAGAAGAATCCATGGATCTTGATGATAAAAAAAAACTCAGGAACATTAAGGGAAGTGATATGTACAAGTGTGTTGAATTGAAGGGGACTGTTGGGCTTTGAAGAAAGGGCCATCGGACGTGCACTATCCTGTCCTTGAAAAAGAAAAACAACACAAACAACTGTGGTCCAAAAAGAATCATGCCGTGTAACCCTCCTGAAAAAAAAAGCATTTTATTAGCACATATATATTGTCTCTGATTTAGCAAGCTAACTTCCAGATGTTTTAGTTTCTAATCCCCCCCTTGCCTCCTGTTTCCTAATCCTTGCTACCTTAGTATTGCGGAGTCTGTCTGTGGGAGGATAACGACCTGGCTCACTGGAAAAAGTAGGTGAAAGGGACATAGATCAACACTTTATAAAAAATAAAACCATGCATTGTGTGACATAACAGAAGAATCAAAAAGGACTGGTGGTTACATTGACAGTAATCTGAGCCAATTCTTACTTATGATGCTTTATCTAAACAAAAATTAATAAATTACAGTAGTAAATCAGAAAAGAAGGGAGGTGTGGAAAAAATGAAAAAGCTGAGACATCTTGGTCCAGATATTTTTTTTGGGGGGGGGGGAGAAAAAGGAAATATAGGCTCTGCCACAGAAGACATATCAAGAGAGATACAGAGTTCAAGGGGGCTTTGCATTAATCTCACGTTGTAATGACAGTTTAAGGTTTTGGTATTCTGATGAATTCCAGGATTGGGCTTAAACTGCTTTCATTTTGTTTGCTGGTCTTTAATCTTCTAACCCTGCGTTCTTAATGAGAACTCGGAGCAGGTTTTTAATCTCGCATGAATGAGGCCGCGGATTACGGGCCCCTGACCTTGCCATGGCGCACAGCTGCTTCCTCCTCAAATCAAGTCGCTCGTCCTGTGTAGCTTGCAGAGGAGGATAATCTTACTTTTTGAGCCACAATGCTCCAGAATCTGAACTGTGCGTGAAAGATGCAAACACACCGGCAGCCTCCTTCTTTTTTTTGGGGGGGGGGGGTTAGGGAGTGAAGTTCAGAAACAGGTCCGACTCTCGACTCCTAGGAGCGGCTCGGTGTTCGAAGGTGTCCACAGACTTCCACTTGAGGCTCTTTCTGCAGATGTGTGTCATGGCAGCTCGGGGGGAGATGATATCTGATGACCGTGGCATTATCTCCATCTAATCCCTTTGACTTTTAGATGCAGCGCTACTTGCAGAGTTAAGGGCTGCAGCTTCGTGCAGGAGTGTGCGTCTGCGTGTGAACTTCTCAAAGACGAGTTTTATTAGTTGCTTCAAGGTTACAGATTGCTTTATATTCCATTGCTACAGAACAGCACAGGACATTTATATCCACTGATAAAAACATCTTGATAAATTTGCTTGTTGAACTCTGAAGGGGATATTTCACTGGAATGGTTGTTCTCTATAAAACTTGTTGGTTAAACACTGGTTTGATCTCCACTCTGTAACGAGAGGGAGCACTTAGTTTGAGCTTTTAAAACCCAAACAACTTTAAATCTTAAATAATATTCATCCCAGTTTTGATTTGGTCATCAGCAGAACACTGCAAAAATAACGCTAAGTAAAAATAATAATTATCAGATGGTGATTGCCACCATGTTGGATTTGATGAATAAACAGTGCTCTTCAAATCTTTTAAACAGAATGACAATCCTTTTCAAGCTGACGAGGCTTTTGTCAGATAAGAAAATCTGAAATTATTGTGTGTTTTATTTGCATTTACCACAAATGTCCAACCTAAACCGAAACTGGAGTCTCTTCAACAATAACTGTGATAGAGTCACTTTCTCAGGTACTGTTCTTTCCTTGTCTGACAGCTAACTGTTACTATACACAATGGTTTGATGACGAGTGAAGAGCTTCTGCTTTGTGCTCAATCTCCATCTCGCTAAACCTGAATGTGCAGATTCGTAAATTAGAGATTAGTCACATCCTCTGCTTCTGAAGCAACGATGCTGCAGGTTACTAATAAAGGTTTATTCAAATGAAATCAAAGCCAGAATCAATTAGGCTGATTTACATTTGTGAGTCTTGAGCACAAAGCATTTTGCATCTTACACCTACACCTGCACTGCTGAGCAACAGGTTTTTCCTAAGTTCTTGTCTGCAGAGTTTCAGGGTCTTAGGTCTTTTATCACCCTCATCTAAGTTTTCCTATTATTTCAGCCCTAATTTAGTTCCATGACCTAATCTATAAAACTATAGTAAAACTGCCTAATCGATGTGCAACTGTTGAGTTTTGACTATTAAACAGTGTCATACTAACTATGACAAAATATAATTGCAATTCTGAAACAGCTTCCTGTCCCTCATTTAGAGCTCAGTTCAAACTTCCATGACTTTTTTATTTCTCCATCTTTTCAGTTTGGTCGATTGTGTCATGACTCAAAGTTTAAACAACTTAAAGAATTAATCTTCCATGAATATTTCTCAAGAAAGAGCCAAAGGCAAATTCAATCAATTAATGGGTGAAAGGAGCTGGGGAGGTAGAGTTGCACTGACATCTACTGGCCAACGTGTGGCACTTCACCTCGTTTGAGTGGTATATACAATTAGCAGAAATAAAACGCTGAATGGTAACAAAATGCTGTTTATTTCAAAGTGTAACCTGTGAAAGCATTTCTTTAAAAATACTGGACATGCAGGCAGAAGTAGACATAAGAGAAAGCAGGCTCTGGGTTAATGTGCAACAGTCCTCGAGACAAGAACTAACAAAGGTGACCTTTCTCTATTCATATTAAACTACTGCATATTGCATAAGGCACATATTTGCATCAAATACTATAACTAATGCTCTGTTACAAAACTTTCAGTCAAACTGCAACCACTCCACGAACACTGGAGTAAGCCGACAGTTATTCTTTTAAACTGTGCATATTATGTTAGTGATACCGTTTCCTTGAACAATACTTTTGTTAGTGCTTTGCATATTTACCGGTGGAATAAAACTGTATGTTTTAAACTTATAACGACAGAACACGGCATCGAACACTGTGAGTCTGTGTGGGTGTGTAGGAGGGGGGGGTGTGTGCAAAGAGAAGTATTTTAGCAATCAAAACACAGTCAGGTTAAGTGTGTCCCTGAGAAACTTAGTTAATTAGTCCTGCTAATTTGCATCATCTTGGGAACTACCTGAACATTGTCAGCACCTTTGAAATGGTGATAAACACTGGATTCTGTGTGAAATGCATATTAGAAATACAACAAAGGAACCATGACATTTATGCATGTCAAAAAATCCTCCTGTGAAATACACAGGAAACGTGTGTCTTTTCCCAGTAGAGGAAAACATTCTATACTGAATGTTCAACAGATGAACTTGAGTCCAATTACAAGCTGCTGTTCATGTCCAGACAAGTGTTGAGAAAAGATGCAGGAGCAGAGCCGCTCTGTGGAGAACCCGCCTCCTCAGGAAGAGGGCCAGCCTCTGGTGAAGCCCTCTGAGCCGAGTCTGCAGGCGTCGCCTCTGGGTCACACTCCGCAGAACAACTTACCATTTCGATAGTGATGTGCGACTCCTCAGCTTTGACCAGGCGGCTCGGGGAGGGGACGGTGAAGTCCGGCGAGGAGAGCTTGGCAAGAAGCTGCAGGTGTTCCTGATCGGAACCCGACTCCACACTTTTACACAAGCCGCACAGACTCTGATGCATCTCCTCCAGGTTCTGCTCCAGCTCCGTTTGCTCCTGCAGCAGCAGCTCCTTCTCACTTTTCTGTGGAGAGGGCGACAATGAAGCAGCAGTCGCTTCCTCGACTTCTTTTGATTTGCACAAAAGTAATTTTTACTTAAAACTACTCTGTAAAATGAAAGGTTCACCACTAGAGGTCAATAAAGGTCACAAATACATTTTTACTTTAGAGAGACACTGAGTTCAGTCATATGCTGCAGACACAGGACACATTGAAGGTAACTTACTAATCGTTTGATTTCACATTCTAGATTTTGAATGCTGTCTAGTTTTCGCTTTCGGCAGCGCTGTGCAGCCACGCGGTTTTTGCTTCGTCGACGGACGTCATGGACAAACTCCAGCTGATCTGGAGTCAGCTGATAGTTTCTCAGAAGCTGCTGGAAGGCACTCCGGCTCAGCGCTGAGATCTGCTCCACTGGGAATGGGAGCTGAATCTGTGGAGAACAGGATTAAGCGACATTAATTTACTAAATATCTATAACTATCAACAATAAAACACTAGTTGCGTGTTCCAACGACCTCTGCAGCTCTTTTCTTGTTGGCCTCAGTGTCTCCATCTGTGTCCAGGTCCGAGTCGTCCCCAGAGTTGATCGAGGAGGACATGCACGGGCTCTCTTCTGTCTGGGACAACGTGTCGGTGCGTGGAGCGAGGTCATCACCTGTCCCAAGGTCCCTGAGGAAAGGGCAGTCTCCTGCACTGGAGTTAAAGTCCAGCTGCTTAAGCCAATGAAAGTCTGATGCTTTGGCTAAATTGTTTTGGTCCATGGGATCCAGGGGGAGGGGTTGACCTTGAGTCGGGCATAGGTCAGACCAAAATCCTTTTGCCAGATGTTCAGCCACCTCCCTCTCCACACTGCTCCTCTTCCCAAATCCCTCCGCGGGGCTTAAAGCAGCCAGTGCCGGGTCTGAGAGATCACCTGTCATCCTCTGTCCGAGGCCAGCAGCCCTCTGCTCCAATGACTCACTGCAGTTTCCTGCCCCTGATGTGTTGACTGGACACGAACCGGGGTTACAGTTGGTTTCAGCACCAAGCGTCTCCACCGCCTGTTTGACGTCCTCGCCTGCCGGCTCGATGAGCTCTGGCGGGTTCACGTCCCCGGGGGTCGACAGCTCACAGGGCAAGCCACAGTCTGCCAAGCTGAACTCACTTTGATTACACACGTCTCCTATCTCTAAAATGTCCCTCTCGCAAAACTGAGACGGAGGATCTGCTTTGTCGGAGTCCGGGCAGGGCAACGACAACATGGGGCACACTCCACTTGCGGTCAACTCCAGAGTTAAGGGGGCCATTTGTGGCCCGCAGTTCTCCAGACAGAAGTTGTCTTCCCTGTCATTCGTCTGGCTCTGAGCGGGCTGAGGACACGAGGATGGGAAGTTTGTTTGTTCATCTCCTGCTGAAGGTAGCGGTGATTTTGATTGGCTGCTCTCAACACTGGAGCCTAAACCGGTGCTGGGATCCCGGCTCCGACAGCAGGCTCTCCGGTGGACCTCCTCTGAGCTCCTTCTGCCTCCAGACAACTTTGGGATGAGGAAATCAAAGCACGATGACTCCAAGTCTTGAAAGCCTAAAAACTCAGCACTGCTGTGAATGGCGTGAATGTTTTCTTTGGTGAAGAGCAGCTTGGATGTGTAGGCGAATTGAAGCAACGGTTCAAACCCCTCCACGGTCACCTGCGGACAGAAGAGACAGCAACATATTCTAAAAATGAAAGTATAAAACATGTGAACAGTTTAAACGGTAGCAAAGCAATCTCCCTTCAACAGGGCAGTTACCTAAAACGACACATACATTAAGAGTTAATAACTTTACAATACATTAACTCCAGTATCTAATAAACAACTCGCTGTAATAAACTGAATTATTCTTTAGGGGGCTGAGAAATATACAAAATTGTTGTTGCCTAAATTGCTATGTTTGTTTGTAAGTGCAAGGGGTAACAGGCCATTTTTTCCTGCAGTGTTTGGTGGCTGCTCTTGCATCTACTGATTTATAGATATTATAGCTTGTTCAATGTAAATCGAGATTTAAGCTATTGATAACGAGAACCTGTTTTAAGGTGATAAAAGCACATTATTGATACTCTGCTAAAATGTATTGGTTTCATGGGAAAGTCCTGTCAAGAACAGAACAGCCTCGTTTCCCACTCCCTCAGATGACTTACACATTTGAGAAAGAGGAACTGATCTCGACACGTTTCTCTGAAACTGTAACTAACAAAGATAACAAGCTCAGACGCCCAACAACATGTCTGCAGTGTCGTTTCTTTTTCCACTGACCTCTTCCGGCAAGGTGATGATGGCGTTCGGTCTGATGACGCTGGCGACCCGGCTGTGAAAGTATTCACTGCAGGAGGCCAGGACGGAGCAGTGGGCCCGAAAACTCCGGTCCCCCCCCACCACCACCGTCACGTCGCACAGGACGTCCTGCTGCCGCTGGTCGTTCAGACACCGGAGCACGTGGGCGCTGTGCACGGCCGACTGAAACGTGAACGCTGACATGCGAGGGGCTGGGAGCGACATGGTTCCTACAAGCTCAGCCTGCGTCAGACAACACACAACAGTCAGAATAAAACCACAATGTAAACTATGTCTGAAGTTAGTCAAAAATAATCTGCAAACAATTCTGATAACTTGATAAAAAACCTGAGTCCTCTTTTTATTCTTCTTCTATGAAATAACTATACTTTCAGGCTATAGACTGACGTTTTGTAAAGACAAGATATTTGAAGAATCAGTGAAATGTTTTTTTACGATCCATTATAAATGGATTTTAGCGCATCAATCACTATATATGAATATACATATTTAAGAAAGCATTTTTTTTCAATCACTGTAACTCAAAAACAATACTAGATATTGTATTATTACCCTAGATACACAGGACACACCTCTTTCTGGTGCTTCTTATACTAATGTTTCATAAAACACAAAGGTTTGATGTAGGAATATTCAAATAGAATAGGAAAATAACTTACATTTACTTAATGATTGTAATACCATTACAACTATATAATGTAATAATGCAATTCAGCATTAAGAAAACAAAAAGATATAATAAATACATATATTTGTGTGTGTTTTTGTTACCTGTTTACTCATGTTAAATAAAGGACACACAAAAATCCAATAAAAAAAAGGTATGTCCTGTTTGTCTGTACCAATAATATCGGATAAGAATTTGAGTTCCTTGGTTCCATGATAGAAAAAAAAGGAAAAAGAAAATATGATTTTTTAAATATTAATATTCAAATGAGATAGCAGAAGCACTGAAATCAAATAGAAAATGGGTGTGTCCAGTGTAAAGTAGGGTTATACTACAACTTGGCCCTAGATTGGAGTCAGTGGGTCACATCACATTGAAGCTATAGAAAAATATAAGTTTTAAAACTATTAATAATAATACTTCAAATATTAGGACTAAAATCTACTAACTCAGCATGTTTGTTTCAGCGGGTCACGTGAGAGGGAAGCTAATGAAAACGATGCAGTTGTCTTTATTAAGTAAAAACCCTGTGATACACTAAACTACTTAAAAACTTTAACACTAGTTCAGAAATCACGTTAAAAACAAACAATTAGCATCAGCACTTTAAGACAAATGATGAGTCACCGGAGCCTGGACGAGTTTCATTTCTAACTTGGGCAGCAAGTTTAAATCGCTGACTCATGATAAGCTCAGCTGGGGCCTGGCGGATCAGCGTGACGTTGCGTAATGAGACAATAAAGAACGACGTTTGTAAACAAGCACATTAAAATATGCTATTAAAGATGTTTCCGGTCATATTTTGCTGAGTTTTAATTCCGAGCGGGGGGAAGCTTTAGCAAGGCCGGACGATTAGCTTCACGAGCACACCGCTCGAGCTTCCTGTTATCGCGTAGAAGTAAACAAAAATTAACAAAACAACAAACTTCGTAGAGATGAAAGTTTAAAAAAGGGCTAAAGTTTGACTGACCTGCCATGTCAGCGGGACGCTACTGCCACTTGTTAGAAGAGCGTGGGGATGATCATCCGGAACCCGAACGTTCCCCTGGTCATGTGACAGCCCGGACCAGGAAGCGCTGCACTCACTGCGCATGCTCACTGCCACAGGCCTCAGATGGGCCACAATATTTCAAATTACAATATCACAACAATATTTATATTCAGTCACAACACAAAGAAAGACACATGCCTCATTTGTTAGCTTTTAATCACATGATGTTGATGTGTTTTCATTTAAAAAAAAGGAGACATATAAATATTTTGCTTTGACGAATCCTTCTCCTCCTACTTCCTGAAATTCAAATCCCCAAAATCTGTTGAGAGTCCGTCTCCACTTGCATGTTATTGTCCTTGTTATTGTCCTTGTTTTTCACCTGTCGATGTGAGAAACAGTTCGATTCCCGGAGCAGCGTACCACATCGCCATCGGATGAAAAAATGTCAACACGTGTCAAAAGTGTTTAGAGTCAGTTTGAGTCAGAGCCCGTTTGAGTCTTTGACAAGTAGAGAGCAAAAAATACAATGAACACCTTTTCAAGAGCGGTTCTGGTTCCAGCAGTAAATTTTCCCATTTCAGAAAAATCTGTATTTAAAAAGGAGGTTTAAGTCTGGAATTGAATCGGGACCCTAAAATATTTCATTCTGACCAAAATAAAATGATTGAAAAACCAAAAAAGGTACAAGGATGGTTTGGGTAAATAAACTACACATCCCAGAATCCATTGCCCTTTTGTGTTTACATTTACAGGGCAGCAGCTGGCTCCACCAATCGGGGACGTCGCTATTCCACCTGATGATTGTGTGTAGTGTGTAAAGTATTTCTTCATGATATTACAAATAAAACATGTTTTCTTTTAAAAAGCGGGTACTATCTTACTCACTTGAGGCTTTATACAGGTGCATATCATGTAATTGTCACAGGGTGAGGGGCCCACAGCCTGTGGTAGGTCTCCACTGGATGGTTTCTATACTATGGCTCATAATCAGACTGTATTCAGAAAATGAAATGGGATTTTTTTTACTTCTGGGACCAGAACCATTGAGTTCTATCGGTCAGCTGTGGAAACTGGAGCTGGAGCAGCAGCAGCAGCAGCAGCATTATTGGCTGGTTTGGATTTCCTGAGTAGAGAGGCACGGTGCGATCAGAGGATCCTTTCGTAGAACAGGAGGTAGGCTTGGCAGCTCTGGACTTTGCTCTCGCTCGCAGGCTGAACGCTTGTGTCACTCACATAGAACCAGGATCCTTTGGCTGGCTCCACATCTCCTGCTTTAAAGGAACAAGTTAGTGAACAGATAAGTAAAACACCAGCAGCAAATTGTTTCTCTGTTTGTGGTCATGCCTACCATCTGATGCGTGACCGTTGGATGTGGGTTTAGGGCCCTCGGGTCGCACTTTCACGTAGCCTGTGTAATGCCCGCCCCTCATGGTTCCACTGTGCTCCACGATGCCGTATAAACTATACAGAATCCGAGTCTCTCCTTCCGTCACGTTCTGTGTGGAGACAAACTTTTTGTTAGTGCCCTGAAATAAAACAGCGATACAATTATTTGTGAATAATAAAAGCCATTAATTGGGGTATTTACCTTGCATTTCTCCACACAGAAAGAAGCCAAATCCAGTATTAGGGGGAATTGGACGTGTCGGTTCACTTTACTAATACCGTGTCCACTCTATAGGAAAACAAGTGGTTAAATATTGCACAAATAAATGATTCAGTACCTTACAAAAGACTAAATTAAACTATAATAACAAGTGAGTCCAAGCTGTAAAAATGTTACTTCACCCGTCTCACCTGTTTAAATCTCTTCATGTGAAGGGTAAGTACTGGTGGGGGAGAAGAGATCAGCATTTGCTTCAAGGCGTCGGTGTAGACATTGTTCTTGGATCCTTAACAAAGCACAAGCAAAGAAAAACAAATTTTTGTTCATCTTGAAATGCAAAAGGGATTTGTGACAGTGTACTGCCCCACATCCAGATGTACAGTTCATGAGTTTACACGAGGAGATAAAAGCATCAACAACAGGTCAAATGTGTTCATGAGAGAAATTCCACACACCTGCAGCTTTGTTTTTGTTCCCCCGCTGTTTGGTGCAGGTGACGCACAACAGGCTGTTGTTGTCCGTGAGGGTTTCCACCTCAGTGAACTGGAACAGGCACGACTCCACCGAGCAGGCCATCTTCTCGGGGGTCGTTCTGGAAGCCAGCGTGTGGAAGGCCAGCTCCGGGTCCTGGTTCACGACAGTGTACTCTCTCTCTTCCGGTGGCTCATCTTCAGCCTCTGTGCTTTGATCCGCAGCATCCGAGTCCTGTATGAAGGCCTCATCCAGGGTGACTTTCTCCATTTCATCCACCAGCTGTGTATCCTCCTCTGCCTCCGGCGCCACGTCAGATGTGTTGCCGTCATCCAAGACGCCGTCCTCTGATTCCTGGTTCTTCGACAGGACTTCAAACCGGTTGCTGACGGATGAATTAGCAGATGAGTCGGTTTCGGAATCCTCGCCCTCCTCTTCTTTCTCAGCCTGGACTGTGTCCTGGTCCTGTGCATCCACATCAGCGGCAGGGATTTGTGCAGCGTCTCCGTCACTCGGGGGGGCTGCTTCTCCTTCTGCTTCTTCTTCCTTATGTATCTCAGTGACAACAGTTTCCCCTTCCTCTGTGCTGGGAGAAGGATCCATCTGGTCGCTCTCTGAACAGCTCGGAGGTGTGAGATGATCCAAGGTGACTCTGTCCTCAAACTTCTGCTGCCTCTTCTGCTGCTGTAATCAAAGACAAGGCTGGTTAGTTCATTGTGCACGGTGTTTCCTCGAGTGAAGGCCAGATCCATTCGTACAGATCCACTGACGTACCTTAGATTGCTTCTTGGCCTGCTTCTTGGCCTTCTTCTGCTGGTACTTGCTCGCCCCCCCCGCTGGTAACGCCATTGTCATCGTCCCCGTTGGTCAGAGCAGGGCTGATTCTGTCCTCCGGGCTCGGCTCACTGGTCTTTTGAAAGGCTTTTTTCAGGCTCTTCTTTTTATTTGCCTGTAGGATTGTAGTCATAATGAGCAACATGCATTTAACTTGTTTATAATGAGCAACACAGCGACTATTGAGGGTCTTACCTCGTCAGAAATGGGAAGAGAAAGATCCAAAAACATTTCGGTCACTACAGAAACCTGCAAGTGCAAAGAAGTGGCTGTTAAGCTTCACACGGACACAACACTCACCAGTTATCGTTAAAAGGTTTATCAACAGTACATACCGTTTTACACTGCTGACACATTATGGTGCTGGTCAATTCCCCACCAAAAACTTTGTCGACAAAGTTTTGCGGAAACCCATTTTTCTCGTACTCTGAAATCAGAACGCCACATTTAATTATTAGGTGAACCAAGACATACTATGGAGGGATACACACGTTTCCTACTTAACCACAATATGTCTATTTTAAATCCCAGTGACTTACCTTTTACTAGTGTTTTCAGCTGCTCTTCATCGGTGCTTTTCTTGGATTGTTTCAAAGCGTCCACGATCCCTGTGCTTACTCTCTGCAGAGACAAACACAACGTTTAGATGTAAATTATAAAAAACGAACCATTTTATATCACATTTTCACAGAATATCAACAGTTCTAAGCTTCTTTACACTGATAAATCCTCAAGTTGTGAAAATTACACAAACTATCGGGTGGAAGCTAAATCTTTAACATCTTTCAATGAGGAAAAATAAATCTGGCAACATATCTTTGCCTTTCATAAATAATTAAATGTCCTAAATTTGTGATTAAGTTTGATTAAATTGCTGCCAATGATCTAGAATAATAGATGCATTTTCATTGGTGTACTGTTCCAATGTCAAATCAACACACTTCCATTCAACAAATAGTCACATGGACCGCTCTAGAGTATTCTAAGTGTATATACTCGGTGATATATGCTCTAAACTGGAAGTACAGTGCCTTGCATAAGTATTCACCCCCTTTGGACTTTTCTACATTTTGTCATGGTATAACGACAGATTAAAATTAATTTCATCGTGAGTTTATGTAATGGACCAACACAAAATAGTGCATCATTTGGAAGTGGGAGGAAATATTACATGGATTTCACAATTATTTACAAATAAAAATCTGAAAAGTGTTGAGTGCATATGTATTCACCCCCTTTACTGTGAAACCCCTAACAAAGATCTGGTGCAACCAATTGCATTCACAAGTCACATTTGCAAGTCACATAATTAGTAAATAGGATCCACATGTCTGTAATTTTATCTCAGTATAAATATACCTGTTCTTTGACGGACTCAGAGTTTGTTAGAGATCATTACTGAACAAACAGCATCATGAAGATCAAGGAGCTCCCCAAACAGGTCAGGGATAAAGTTGTGGAGAAATATGAAGCAGGGTTAGGTTATAAAAAAATATCCAGAGCTTTGAACATCCAGAGCTTTGAACATCTCTCTGAGCACATCATAAGAAAATGGAAAGAATATGGCACAACCGCAAACCTACCAAGAGGAGGCCGTCCACCCAAACTGAAGAGTCGGACAAGGAGAAAATTAATCAGAGAAGCAACCAGGAGGCCCATGGTTACTCTGGAGGAGTTGCAGAGATCCACAGCTGAGGTGGGAGAATCTGTCCACAGGACAACTATTAGTCGTCTACTTCACAAATCTGGCCTTTATGGAAGAGTGGCAAGAAGAAAGCCATTGTTGAAAGGGATCCATAAAAAATCCCGTTTGGAGTTTGCCAGAAGCCATGTGGGAGACACAGCAAACATGTGGAAGAAGGTGCTCTGGTCAGATGAGACCAAAATTGAACTTTTTGGCCTCAATGCAAAATGCTATGTGTGGCGAAAACCCAACACTGCCCATCACCCTGAGCACACCATCCCAACAGTGAAACATGGTGGTGGTAGCATCATGCTGTGGGGATGCTTCTCTTCAGCAGGTACAGGGAAACTGGTCAGAATAGAGGGAAAGATGGATGGAGCCAAATACAGGGAAATCCTTGAAGAAAATCTGATGTAGTCTGCAAAAGACTTGAGACTGGGGCGGAGGTTCATCTTCCAGCAGGACAATGACCCTAAACATACAGCCAGAGCTACAAAGGAATGGTTTGGATTAAAGAATGTTAATGTCTTAAAATGGCCCAGTCAAAGCCCAGACCTCAATCCAATAGAGAATCTATGGCAAGACTTGAAGATTGCGGTTCACAGACGGTCTCCATCCAATCTGACTGAGCTTCATCTTTTTTGCCAAGAAGAATGGACAAACCTTTCCATCTCTAGATGTGCAAAGCTGGTAGAGACATACCCCAAAAGACTTGCAGCTGTAATTGCAGCGAAAGGGGGTTCTACCAAGTATTGACACAGGGGGGTGAATACTTATGCACCCAACAGATGTCAACTTTTTTGTTCTCATTATTGTTTGTGTAACAATAAAATTTATTTTGCACCTCCAAAGTACTATGCCTGTTTTGTTGATCAAACGGGAAAAAGTTTATTTAAGTCTATTTGAATTCCAGTTAGTAACAGTACATAATGGGAAAAAGTCCAAGGGGGGTGAATACTTATGCAAGGCACTGTATATACTGTACTTTATGCTCCTCAGCACGCATCCCGTCTAGAAGGTAGCGCAGCAGCTCCTGGCTGTCTTGCTGCTGAAAGCCTCTGAATCTGGGAGCCCTGCAGGAAAAGGAAAAGATGATGAATGATAATTGATGCAGCGATGACAGGAAGACGCACAATCTCACAACCGGGTTCCACCTCAATCCGTCGTCCCCCTCACCTTTTACAAACTTGAGTGAACAGCTCCTGCGGTGTCACCGTCCCCTTCTTGGATTCCTGGATCTCATTAAGTAGTCCACACATAGCCAGAGTCAGGGATCCTGGCTGAGCCAACTGCACCGTGACAGGCTCCTGCAATCCGAATAAAAAACAAGGCTTAAATGAACAACGGCTGTATATCAGGAAGGATACATCTACTGTTTTTAACATTTGAAGGATAACAGCAACACACCAGGTCTGAGGGGGCAACAGGTTTAATGTCCAGACTCATTTTCTCTTCTGGCACTTTGTTGAGCGTCTGTCTTAAGAGCAGCGTTTGAGAGAGACTCTGCAAAAGACAATGACAGAAGTTAATAATGACCCCAGAGTTTAAAATTTCTCTCACTTTAAAGGAGTGATGGCGGCCGAGTTGTACCTGAATGACAGCGTTGAAGAAGCAGGTATTTCCCAGGTTGCTCAGGCCCTTCACTGAAACACCACCTTGGTCTTCAGGTGGGCTGGGCTTTTTCACAACACTCTCTTTCTTGGTGTTTTTCTTTTGTTGCTGCTTGTTTTCTTTGTTCTCTGCGTCTTCACTTTCCATCACTGTCACAGTGTCTGTCTGCGGCTGCACTTCCATCAAGACCTCCTCCTCTTTCACTCCTAAATAACAAAAAGTGGACATTTAATAACACATTTTCATAAATAAAAAATCAAGAGTGATGATGAACTTCTCGGTGGTACTCACTTTTCTGTGGTCTCTTTATGGGTTCTGCAGAACTTTGCTTTTGTAGGCTGGTCACCAGCTGAGACAGATGCCCAGTTCTGGAGTACTGCACCTCATCGTCACATATATAACACCTGCAGGGTCGACAACACATGAGAGAAGAAGCTTGTAGTTTTCCTTTCAAACACAATGTCCAGTGGTTTGAGGAAGTAAATCAGAAAACTGCGATTTGTGGATCATTGATCGTGTTGCAGATTGTATTGTTTAAATAAGATTTAATTCCAACAAACATTATGAAAATATGATTGTTTGTCATTATGAGTCATTTTAGTATTTGTGTGTGGAAATTGCGGCTAATTTAAGAAAATGTTTCTGAATAATTACATGTTACAGATGAATTATAACATATAATTCAGACCCTTTCTGTGGCAATGGTTTCTATCATTTGATTGTAGGCCACACATACAAATTGAATTGACCGCACATAGTTTAAAAAGGCACACACTTCCAGGCCATGAAGGTCAAGGAACCCTCTGTAGACCTCTAGGGAAAGAATTACATATATAGTATATAACTATTTACAAAGCTTTGAGTGTTCTCAGGATTATTGGTACTATGGAAGAAGTCCGGAAACACCAGCACTCTGATGAGAGTTGGCAGCCGAGCAAAACCCAGTGACCTGGAGAGAAGGTCCTTTGTCAGGGAGGTGACACAGAACCAGTAAATCTCACAGAGCTTCAGAACTTCTCTGGAGAAAGAGTACTTGTAATTTTGACAGATTGCTCAACACCCAGGTAATACAATCCCTGCTGAGAGGCATGGTGGTGGCATCATCATGCCATGGAGGTTGTCTTTAGTGTGAGGGACAGGGGAGACAGACACTGAAGGTCCTTGAAGAAAACCTAATTTAGAGTTAACCTGTCAGCATTTTACTGATCCAAAGCAAGTGTCTGACTGTCCAGTGTGACCGATGTAAACCCTATAGAACATCTGTGTAGAAACCTGAAGATGAAGGCAAAAACATCTCAATGCTGTATTTCCTCCCAAAGAGGCTTCTACAAATAAAAAGTACTGAATCGAGGGCCATTTATTATTATTTTTCCAAACTTCTGACAATAGATTCCCACTGTCATTTGGGGTTATTGAGAATATAGGGACAACGGTATCAATCCTAATCATTCACGACTCTTTCGGCATCATAATAACGTGTGTAAGAAGTGACTGAATACTTCCTGAAGGCCCTGTGTGTGCCCCCCCCCCCATGAATCCCAGCATCACACTCACCACACACTCCAGTTGTCCATGCTGACCACCAGGCAATGGGGTTCTGACCGAGGAGTCTCATAGTGTTTGATGGCGTGCTGGTTCTCAGAGTGGCGCCCACAGCCCTGGTGGAGAAGAGCATCATGGGAGTTTAGATAGAGAAAGAAGGTAAAACATCCGAAGAGGGAACCGGTTGAATGAACTCACTCTGTGGCCGCATTTCAGACACATCCACACGGCTGCTCCTCCACTCTCCTCCTCCTCCTCCTCCTCCTGCGCCTGGTTGGTGTCAGAGTTCTCTTTGTTTTCTTCGTGCTTACAATCCTGACAGCTGGTCCAGTCCGAGCTGCCCGTCAGCTTCTTGAGGAGAGTCTGGTCTGTTCCTTTCTTGATGTGCCTGCAGTTTGGCCCTGAACACAACAATAGAAGAAGAAGAAGAACAACAGGATGAGAGGAAAGTTCAGCCTGGGCCCTGTTCCATGTCGTCTGAACACCAGGAGGTTGTTGGTTTGTTTACCCGTCAGGTCGATCTCCTCATCCTCTCTGGGGCTTTTGTCCTTCGCCCGTTTCTTTCCCATTTTTCACCTTCAATAAAAAAAGCGAATCACACACAAAAACACACACACATCAGTCACAGGAGCTAATGCTAACTTCGGCTAACCACAGTGTTATCATGCTTTAGCACCAGTTTCTGTTTCCCAGTAAACAATAAAGACAATTAAACCATTGAACCACCCCCAGTGACCAGCATCACGGACCAGTCAACTCACTGTCACAGCCGGAGCCGCTAAACCTCCACGATCCACCGGTTCCGGTTAACTTTGCGACGACGGATTCTCCGACACGAACATAACTTCGACTCGGTTCGTCGATTAAATCGATTTTAATGCGAGGGAACTAAATCTGCAGCGTTTTTTAACAGTGACACACAAAAAAATTCTCCTTCCACAGATTCCCCGGCAGAAAAAAATCCCAGCTGACACATGCAGAGACAACGGAAGCCGGACAGTGCCACCGTTTTTACCGTTCGGGTAGGCGCCGTTTCCGGTGTGCGTCGTTTGGGTCCGAGGGGAAACAAGCATACCAGGACTAGCTTAGTGTAACGTGGACGTAGCAGAACAGCTGTGAAGTTTAAAATCTGGCTTATTTGTAAACACAACTTATTTAAATATCTTCCATTGTCTTCTCACACCTGACAACACCCTCAACAGTGAGGTAAATCTGAGGTGACTTCAAAAACGTGTCTTTTGCTAGCATTTATTGTTTTATGGTAGCATGCATCAGTTTGTTATCTAGAATGTATTAGTTTGTTTGCTAGCATTTACTATTGTGTTAGCATCTATTAGTTTGTTTGATAACATTTAGGAGTTTGTTTGTTAGCATTGGTTTGGTTGCTAGCATTTATTATTTTATTTGCATGCTTTGGTTTGTTTGCTAGCATTTATTGGTTTGTTTATTAGCATTGGTTTGGTTGCTAGCATTTATTAGTTTGTTTATTAGCATTAGTTTGGTTGCTAGCATTTATTAGTTTGTTTATTAGCATTGCTTTGTTTGCTAGCATTTATTAGTTTGTTTATTAGCATTGCTTTGTTTGCTAGCATTCATTAGTTTGTTTGCATGCATTAGTTTTTTTAGTAGTTCAATGGCATGCAGCTTGTTGTTCACTTGAGAACAACATCCCTAACTGTGGGCAGAAAACGTGTCTGATTGCTTTATTTTTCTAACTGTGTTGTAGCAGTGGAGGTCATCGCTCCAGCTCACCTCCATCAACATGCCCTACGTGGAGTGGGCTGAGGCTCAGCTCGCAGAGATCGAGCTGCTGACCAGCATGTTCCCCACCGTGGAGGAGCTGGAGCTCACAGACCAGCTGGCGGTGGCTGAGCTCAGGGACTTTGTGGAGGGGTCGGCCTCAGCACACAGCCCCCCTCGTCCCCACAGACCCCAGTTTCTCATCAAGCAGAGGCTGGACACCGCAAACACGGCCATGGTAACCTAACCAGACTGTCATGGGATGTCACAGTGATTCATCTCTGCCCTGAAATATAATAATTTTCTTCTTGCTCCATTCAGACGGACGTCATTCTGTCCTGTGCTTATCCATCTGAATATCCCAGTGTGTTACCAGAGATAACAGTCCGGTAAGAAGACTTCATCCAGTGTTCTTCACATACTATCTGTTAAATGACTAATCTGCTGAGGTCGCAATAATTATCTATACTGCACTTTTTAAAGCTGAATCTTGCAAAACAGCAAGATAAGATGTGATTTTATGAAATATTATCAAATTATATAATCCTTAACCTGAATTGTCTCCCAGGGTCAGTATTCAGGTATTGCAGCAGCCCAAGTGCAGAATAAATACAGATTCAAATAATATATTATAAATGGAATATAAGAACAATTAACAAAAAAACAGACAGAAGACACAAATAAATATTGTGCACACAAATTCAGGTGCTCAATACATCTATAGTGATGTGCTTAAGCTAGTTGAATGTGCACATGCTGAGAGAAAGATTTACATGCAGTCAATCCAAGTCCACCATGGCAAAGGAACAGTAATAGAAGTCTGGATAAAAAACATATGTATTGCACTGGAAAGATCGAAATCAGTGCAAGAGAATAAAATAAAAAAAAAAAAAAAGAATGTTTCAGGTGTTTTGAAATGTCAAGTTAGTTCCAGCAATTCACAGTGTGAGAAAACACAAGCATGCACGTTTTCATTTTGTTCTGTCTGAGGAAGCGCCATATCTTTCACCTGGTTTGCATCGACAATCATGTGTCCTCCTCGGCTCCCCCGCAGTGTAAAGTCCCCCAGGGGTCGATCAAAAAGAAGCTGCCGGGCTACTAACTAGAAAAAAGTGGGTCGACATTACCCTTGTTCTTGAATCCCTACTTTGGCATGCTGTAAGATTTAGAATTGACGATATCCTGTTCAGTACACACAAGGCACTGCATGTTCTTGCCCTCAAGATATATGATCACCTCATTCTACTTCTCAGCTCCTCCGATCCTCACATCTCTGTTTTTATATTTAAGGATATAAATCTCTCAGAAGAGAATAAACAGTGTTTTTTATGCATTTAAATATGCAAATTATTTATTCACTCTGTTTAAAAAAATGTGGTGTATGAATAAATCTCTACCTGCTCACAAAAATAAGTCAAGGACAACGGTGCCATTGTTGTAGGTTAATACGGAGATGAAATGATTTAAAATGACATAGATGAGCAACAACCTGTGCAGTGTAAAGTGATGATAGGTCATTTTCTGCTGTGAAGCCTCATTGGATGTAAAGAAAGCTGCTGTAGGTGCCACCAATTTGCCTCACATGTTATAGAACAAACCCTTTGGAAAGCTGCTAAAGGATATATCAACCTCTATCAATGACAATAGTAGCCTTGGAGGATAAATCACAGGATCGTCTGCTGTCCGCTTTAATCAGGCGGCCCATAACTGAGACAAACAACCCCATCACGTTGTCACAGTAAAAAATGAGTGAACTCGTGGTCTTGAGAAGACATGTTGGAGCGGGCAGATGATTCATGTATCACAATTCAAAATACTGCCGCAGCAGTAAAAGAAAACTATCGCTTGTAATTTGCTTTTAAGAAACATTTTCACTGAGAATTCAGTCATTTATTTTAATTAGAAAGCATACAATTATTTTTTTGTCTAGCACTACAGATGTTATTTTCCTCCATTGGAGTTTTTCAGTTTATAGGATAGAATTTTGTCTGCATTCTTCTCATAGCATTTCTGATTTGTGCTGTAGGTGTGCTGGTCTCAGTCGGGCCCAGCAGACGCAGCTCCACACAGCGCTCAACGCACACCTCGTGGAAAACTGCCTGGGGGAAGTGTGTGTGCTCTCTGCGGTGGACTGGGTGAAAGACAACCTGCAGCTCTTCATAAGTAAGAGTTTAACAGCAGCACCGGCCCCAAAGAAAGAGGCGCCTCCCCGGACGGAGGAAGTGTTCACCCGACTGTGGATCTACAGCCACCACATCTACAACAAGACGAAGAGGAAGAACATCCTGGAGTGGTCCAAGGAGCTCGGCCTGTCGGGGTTCAGCATGCCCGGGAAGCCTGGAGTTGTGTGTGTGGAGGGGCTTCAGTCGACCTGCGAGGAGTTCTGGTCCAGGTAACTTCACTGAGGTTATTTTCAGCAGCTGATGTTGCAGCCAGAAGCTTTGCTGAGGTCTGAGGTCTATAATTTCTCTAATCTCCCCCCCCCTTCAATTTAGAGTGAAGGTTCTGACATGGAAGAAGATCATGATTCGACACAGGGAGGATATTCCCCTTGATCGTCAGTGCAAGGACAGCAGGACTGGGGAAAGTGTGGAATCCTTGCGCAAGTTCACAGGCTTTGAAGAGGCCATGTTCGACCCCCATGGGAACAGAGGGAATCACATGGACCTCGGGCAACTCTACCAGTTCTTAAGCGAGAAAGGCTGTTGTGACGTCTTTCAGATATATTTTGGCATTGAAGGGAGGTAGGGGTCAAACTTGGAGCCTTGCATTTGCAAGTGCTCGTTTAGTTTTATGTGTGTTACATGCTCACAAATGCAATCGTGAGCCCGTGGTCACATGTGCCTGATAAACTGAAATGAACGAGCCACCTTTTTAATGGAGAGTTGCTCAGCTGTTCCACCGGGGACCTCATTGGAATAAAAGACAGAAACAACATCTCTGCAATCCTGAGACACACGGCTCTTGCTCTTTGCAGCTAATAGGCATATTTTTCAAAAATAAGTATTAAAAAGATGTTTACCTGAGCATTTTCTCAAGGACCTCAGTTCAATTTGCAATTTTAATACTCCTATGTGCCACAGATCACATCTTGCCCCAGGTGTTTCTCCCCTCAAATGGCACCACTGTGTATTGCTACCAGGCTATTACAGGATTTTCAGGTCTGATACTGCATTAGTAATTGGACAACATAGTCAACAATATGTTGGGTATCTGTTTATGAAATCTGTTGATTTTCTTTCTTCTTATGAATTATAGATAAAACAACCGCGGAAAGACTTTCTCCAATTTTCTTGGAATGATTATCTGATGAATTGTGCAGATTTGTGGATTACACTCAAGCAATTAAAAAAATCTGGGTATTGAACATGAATCTTGATAAACCCCTAAGACTGAAATATAAATAAATTATTATGACTTTTATGTATTTTTTGTTTCTCCGGTGTTTGATGTACATTTTATATGAATCTGTTTAAAATGAATTTGGCAAACTAATGAAATCAGCATATTGTACTTTTCAGTATGGCTCGCCCTGTATGTAGAGTTTTATATTTAAAAATTTGTGCAGGTATTTCATTGGATTTACTTGCAAACTTGCCTGGTGTACATTTGCCAGCAGATGGCAGCATTATATTACCAAAATTGGAAAGTATGAAAAGTTGTCTGATTTCCAAACTAACACATGGCATAACTTCAATGACCTCTGTTAGAAAAATATATGGGGCAACGATGATTGTGTTTTTTCAAATCACATGTTATCTTGATCAAACGTGAGAATCGTGATTTCCAGGAAAAATATATTAAACTCATGAATTTAGCCTGTAGATTTAAATGTAAGGACTCATCACAGGAATCTTTTTGGAGGAGAGTCTTTAACTTGAATCAGTCAGTAGATACCTCCATCATAGATCTTCTGTCCTTTAAACAGTCAGATATGATATGAATGTGGACAGACTCATCATTGTTCTCCCTTCATACACCCAGATAATTTACTGTTTATAAACTGTTAAAATATGCAAGAGCTCTCTATGCTGTGTTTTTGTGATTGTCTGGAAATCTGGTCTGTTTTTTCTAAATCTAAATATCACACCGCCGTGATTTAATGTAACGACTTGCTTTGTTTCATAATAGCTTTATTATAACAAGGACCAGTGGAGTATGAATTTCCACATTTGGAATAAATCACTTGTAAAGGCTCTTTCAGCAGAGACTGAAACGTATTCGCTCCGCACCTTTAATTTGTTTCATCCCACGCACAGACAACTTTCACGACGCTTCATTGATTTTCTCCGTCATTATTTCTGGTGAATCTGTTTACTCTTCAACCGCTGCAACTATACAGCAGTGGACAAACAGAGGAGCGCGCAAGGAATATTTGATTCATGGCTCACCAGTAAATGTTATAGTGTTTTTTTTATTTAATGTTGAACATCATGACTGTCCTTGTCCAACAGTCTCCACAGTAAGTTAAGTGATGAGCAGCAGTTGTGATGTTCAGGGGTTTGATCCCGACGTCCAAAACTAACATTCTAACTAATGAATTTGTGCCCTGAGGTATGACTGTGAAACACCAAGTGGAAAATGGCTGCGTATTCGACTCGGAGCAAACTGGTCCCTGCACACAAACTCATATCTACCTGCCAGATGAGACCACTACTAGATAAGAAGAAATGTGTCACAAGGAAATAGTTAAAAGTGGACCCTCCCACCAATGATGAATGGATTGAAATTGTGTATGAGATTTATGTTATGGAAAAGATCTCTTTTTCCGTCAAGATCGAGAAAGACATTTTTTATAAGACCTGGACCAAATGGACTGAGTATGTAAAACCAGTTAGATCTGATTTTATTTTAATATACTTGTGTTTTGTGTGATCCCCCTTTTTTGATGTGATGCGTTCTCTTTACCTCTGTTATTGTTCCTACATGTAGTAATTTAGGTCCATAAAACAAAACCCCAGAAAGGCAATATGAACAAAATCACCCAAACTTACTACATACATCCTTTCTTATGTCCTTGACAGACTAAAGCTGTATTTAATGTATGTGACGGAAATGTGCCTTTCTAAATAAAAAGAGAATAAAAAAGAAAAAAAAGAAACCACTACTAGAAACACAACATGTGTTCCAAACAACTCCATTGTTTACAGTACAGATCTTTAAGCAATGAAGCAGTGTTATTGACCTGCGCTGCAGCTGGTAATTACCACTTCTCCTGGTCAATACACCATAACAGGTCAAGTGTGGACCGCTTCTGAGCAGCCGTATTATCTTCTTTGTTATTGTCGCGGACCTGCAGCTTCTGTTCTCTGCATCCCTAACAGGGGAGACCATGACAGAGAGAGCAGGGGGTGGTTTCAGTCTGTTTTCTTGTAACGCCATAACACTTTGTTTTTCAAATGGCAACTAAATTGATCTTTAAAAGCATTATCATATATTTTTGTGGCTAATTCTTTGTGTAAAACAGATTATCCTTTAAGTTTTCCCGGTCCTTTAGTGTTTCATATTGTTTTTTTTGTGTATGTGTAAGTTAAAAACGACAAAGTCCACACTTAAGTGAGCTTGTCTCCTCCTCAAGAAACACTGAAGCTACTGAAACACCACATGACATCCGAAAGCACCTTATTTGCATAATGTAGATGCTAACGCCAGGTAAAGCTAAAGCATAGGCCGACATCTTCTACACGCACTGGAAGTGGTCGACCAATCACAACAGAGCAGATCAACTGGCCAATCAGAGCAGACTGGGCTTAATTGGCTTAAAAGAGTCAGGAGCTTAAACCAAGTGTTTCTGACAGAGGCTGAAAAGAAGAGCTGCAGCGATGAGGAGGAGAGTCATTTAGAGCATGGAAAAACATTTTGAAATTACAAATGAATGTACAGATGAACCTGAATATGAGCAGAAATCCCTCATCTTCTCTTATATTTGTTTTGATGACTTCCACTAATACAGACGTTAATGCTCTAAAAGCTGAGAGACAGCACTAAGTCATTATTTCAGTTTTTGAAGTGCAGACAACAAAACAATGCAAAATGTCACCGTCACTCTCCTTCAGCTTCTCTGATGGTTCTGGATGGGAGTGATGATTGTGCTGCCCACTTGGACACAATGCGAGTGTGAGATCAAGGTTCTGTTCATTGTGTAGTTTTTATTTATTTAGTAATTCACCTCCTCTCACCTGCTTCACGCTGCCTCATTGTTTTGTGACATTTTCATATTGTAACGTGAATGAAAGTGGGCGAGCGGACCTGGATTACCATCGTACGTTTGCTCTCTACCGAGGGTGACACCGAGGAGTTTAAATCACGATCTGAAAAATACATCAGATTACGAGTTTTCTGTTGGAGAATTTCACCCACTGACAACATCTCTGGATTCTCCTGCTTCTCGTTAGGAGGCTCATCTTCCATATTGACGTTCTGCAGATGAATTCACAGCCCCGTGTTTGATGCAATGAGGTATCGATCAAAAGCCAAATGTGTAGCTTTGAATTAATAAGACCGTACAGTATCACGATCCAAAATACTGTAATTCTTTTTTTGAATATGTATTTTCTCGGGGGCAGTGCATGATGCATAGGAGCTATATAACTGCACTCAGCCTAAATGGGTTAGACTTCAAAGAGAAGAAAATGTTTTCCAGTCTTTTATGTTGTTTGCCCTACTTGGTCCTTCACCATATTACCCCCCCCCCCCCCCCATTATAGGAATACCTTAAAGATACAGAGTAAATAGGATCTGCAGAAAACGCAGAGTAAACAGCTTAGAAAATAATGTCTGCAGAAATCATCTGTTATCCCCTCGTTTTCTTGGCGACTCCTCATGAAAATCATTTTCACATTAAGCCTCATTCACACATGATTTACTGGTATTTTTCTGTCCTTTTTTCCCATCATTTTAGACAATAACTCAATTCTGTAGGTCTATTGGACTGGTGATGCATATAATTGAATTAGTTTTGAGCGTCATGGTGAGGTATTTTAACACAGGGATTTCATCATGTTCCTATAGCGAGCTCCCTGTCGCAGAGCCAAGCTAATATGAATTGTATTGTTTTGAATGACTTGAAGCTGCAAACATTTAACAGGAGAGTTTTCTTAGAGCATTATAATGGAGAGGTGACAAACCTAAATATCCTTTGGAAGCTTCAGTCCTAAAAAAGATGCAGACACTTAATTCCACATATCTCTGTAGTAAATATGAAGAATGTTTGTAATTTCCCCTGATTGTTGGATATAATAGAAAAATAACACAAATCAAATTGTGAAGAATCCCCCTGGATGAGCGGTAATGTGTCTGACGTGAAGCACAGTACTCCCCCTCCAGTTAATTGCAGCAATGGCCGTAATGTGATACATTAGAAGTGGTGACAAGCAGTTCATTATGGTTATAATAAAATAGAACCTCCCAATGCAGCTAGTCATGTGCACAATCTTTCATTCTTTTTTGTAAGACCCAAACATGCACACGAGCATATTAAAGCTGTAACGTATAAATGCAGTGGATTGAAAGTATGAATTAATGTATAAATATCCAGAGCTTGGAGTCCAATTTTGATTTTTGAAGGTAAATCCATCAAAATGTCACAAGACTTGCACAACAGGACTTTCCCTTTCACGGCGTATCAGTCTGCTAATTCTCCGTGTATATCTCCATAATCAAAGCAATTAAAAACACAATCAGTTGTGTTTCCGAGCACTCGGCGGAAAACTTGGCCGGGCGGCTCGTTGGGATTCTGGACCTTCTCTCAGGATGACCCCTCAAGGTGAACTGTTGTATGCCTGTCCATCCCATGAATACTAAATATGGCTGAATTAAACATTTTCTCTCTTCTCACTACTATTTAATCAGTTGTCTTACTGAGCTGTCTGTCTGGAGTAATCCCAGGGGCTCGCCCTCACACTGACTGGCATTATAAAGACAACTGGTACACGGCTCTGGAAGGATTCAAGTCGCAGCTTCACCATCTGCTCTTCACCAACTACAACCCTATAAATTCAAAGATGTATTTGAGCCTTGAAAATAGTTGAGGTTTCCCTTCTTTACAGAGAAATATATGAGGAGGACAATGGCAACAATACTCTGCACACTGAGCTGAAGTGATTTGAGAGCAAAAGAAAGTTGTAGGTTTGCAACAACCAGTAGATTCATCAAAACAAAGAAAGAAGAGATAATCGAATAAAAACGAGGGCTCCGAGCAGCACTGTCGGGCCCGAGCAATTGCGATCTCGGGACCTGATGCGACCGCGGGCAAACAGGGACCGGGTGAAACTGCGTAGTGTTGTGTGAGTTTTTTGCAGGGAGGATAAACACGTCACTTCCTGTGGCGCATGACCACACCCACTAATCATGCATTACGGTCCATGCCATCAAGTGTAAACTGCACGGTGAAAATTCTTATGTAAATCGATTTGAAGTTGCAAATGGGGGGTTACCTTCTTTTGGCAGTAGGTGGTGCTGCTGCTATTACTAGATACAGACTAATAGATCTGTTGAGGGTCAAAAACCCTCTCTTGTAGAAACTCGTCAGGTCATATAAATGGAGAGGAACTTATGACGTGTGACACTCGGACATCAGAGCAAACTGACAACAAGAAATGATCTGCTTAAGAAGTCCTTTGAAGTTTTATTTAATATAAAGCTGGGTGGAGTTAAATAGTTAAGTCACCCACAAGCGTTATTCTTTCAGTTTAACAGACATGGGTCAAAAGGGACCAGGCTCAGTTTTGACTTACTGGTCGGTGCTCTCCAAACTGATTTGACATTCATTCAGTTTAGACGTATGTGCTGCTTTACATTAAATAACATTACATTTCATTTAGCTGACGCTTTTATCCAAAGCGACTGACAATAAGTGCATTCAACCATGAGGGTAAAAACCCAGAACAGCAAGAATCAAGAAAGTACAATTTCTTTAAAGGACAAAACTCTGACTATAGCCTTTACTGTATCAAGGGGGCCCCACCTGGCCCCCCGTAGCTGCGCCACTGCAGATATCCTAGGAAATAATATGATATTACTTTCTCTACCGAGGCTGTGCATATATTTTTCTGTTGCCTGAAGGCAAGACATTGGTATGGTTCCCCTGAGCATCGAGCAAGAGGCCATCCTTTGTTTCTAGCTCCTGTTTGCATTGAGCCATGTCTCACCTTGTCCAACTCCTCAGGATGATTTTCCTTTTGTAAAGTGCTTTAATACAGATATAGATTTATATTAAACTCAATGGAAGACCTTGTTTCTGAGTGGAGATGTATTTCTACGAGACATTTCCTTCATTTAAAACACTTTAAAGGGAGAATATCATGAATACCGAAGGTTTTATTCTTTTTTTTACAAGCGTGTTTTTATAGTGTAGATCCAAACCCACAGTTTGGAATGACACACTGCTGGGGTCAAAAGGTCGCGCAGCATCGAGGCATCAGAAATTCATTAGATGAGAGAGATAACAATTCAACAGTGCAGCTGCACTCCTACACAAAACCATGGGGGCACTTTTCAATCAGAGGCTTCTGCTTGAAATCACCATGTACTTATAGACATCAGGATAATATCTGATTTCAGCACCAAGGTGTGTGATCTCCGAGAAGCATTCAAAACCTCCAGAGCTCCTGATGCCTTCCACAGCGCGTGGTTCAAGTGATAACAGATATTCCTAAATGTATAAACACAGTAGGAGCCTCAACAGCAAGAGAAATCAAGTGTTTACCAGATATATAAATGTGTGTGTGTGATTACTGAGGTGACAGATAGACACATCGAGCCAAAGCATATGTTGCGCCGGTGCTATTTTCAAACCGGGTGCAATTAAACCCGATGTCTTCCTCTGCCATTATTATACATTCTGGGAAAAAGACACTTGGACGATAATGAGGCTGATGCCAACACCTGACGTCCACCCACGTCCAGACATCTGCCATCCTGCAGCCGCAGCAGTTTGTTCGAGCCGGTTTAATACAATGTTTAGGCATCAAGCGTTAGTGTTTGCATTCTAGAGGGTGTTATTTGGAACGGGGTATTTCAATAATAGAATATACAAGAGAAAACGTGTTATTATGGTCATGTGTATATATTTAAAATCTTATTCCTTGTTATTTAAGATCTAAAGTTTTAGGATTTTGAAGTTGAACAATTTATTTATTGATCAAAACCTACTTTTCCTCTCTGGCTTTCATTTCGACCTGAGTTTGAGTCCTGGTTTCAACTGCAATAGTGCAATATTTTGATTTTGATGCGTAGACAAATTCATCCATGCTTTTCAATCATCCACTTGTCAGTGATGCTGTCAGGTGGAATTTAATAGTAACTGACAAACATGTATTTTACCACAGTAGTGAAGCCAGAAAAGAAGGAAAGCCAGGTTCCTGACAGAGGTTACGAATGTCTGAACGTTCAGAATAAATGACAACTTTGATTAATTAAGTTCTTTCAACACTTACTACAACAAAGGCATTGTCCTGTTTGGATCGGCGCATCAAGCTTTAATTTAGCCTGTTTTCGAGAGACAGAAAAAAATCTAGTGGCACATCATCTGTCCTCCAACTGTGGCTCTTTGTCCTCTGGTAACTGGCTGATTGTCCATTTGGCCACTGACACCCCACTTCAACATTCACCATATTTCCTGTGTGAGCAGCCATCATTTCCACTGTTTCCAACAGACGTGCACATTGTGAAAATGACTGATTCCGGGTTCAAGGCTTTCTGCCCAAAAGCCTCATTTCATGTTGTAAAAGGGTCTATTTTAACCGGCCTAACCAAATAGTTGTGTTGCCTAAACTGAACAAAATCTGTGGCGGAAAAAAACAAAAGCCAAAAACTCTTTCTGCCAACGAGGCCTTCTGAAGCCCTGAAGGCAAAACTTTTCCCCAACAGCGTCCTCCCCAGCATGAAAGGAAACTAACACTTAAAAAGCTCACAGAACTTTAATAGACTGAAAGGCGACAAAAAGACACAGTTGAAAAAAGCATCAATTGGTATCTTATGATAATCTCTGAGGACAAACGCACTTTAATGGAAACGCAGCGCTGTCTTTTCACCCTAAAGAAATTTGAATCCCTGTCATCAAACTCGTGCTATGATTTCTTATGGCCATCATTTTACTGGAGGAACATCAGTCTCCCACTCACTAATATTCCAACTTTAATTAAGTCTCTGGTGATTTCCTTGGAAGAATCTCAAGTGCTCAAATCCAAACAGATGGCACGCTATTTATTGCATACCTTATGCCACAGGTACCCCCCCCCCCCCCCCAAAATGACTTCCCAAGACAAGCCTCCCCTTTATGAATTCTCCTGGGCCTGCGCGGTTCAAAATACATCCAAACAATGCAGGGAAGTTTGTTTTAATTAGATCTAAAAATACGATATGGAATAAATCAAATGGCAGACAGACGATCCCAGGGCAGGTCTTTTTTTTTTTAAAGATGAACCACAGAGGATGTGAGCCAGTGTGGATGAATGACTTTAAAATACAGTGGGTAGCCCTGTTCCAGTCATCAATCCACCGGGCCTGCATGTGGCCTGATTTGAACGGTGAAGCCGCCACCGCCTCACAAAGTGGAAGCCCTCATGCAGCAAACAAGGGAATTGTATCTGACTGTACACATTCATCTAGACTAATGGCATGGTGATGCATCCAGGGGGATACACAAGCTCATGTTCTTTGTTCCAGATCATTTGACTCCTCCTAACTTCCACCCGGCGCCGTCACCAGGGTAAGTGTGAGTGATCTGTTTAATCTCATCAAATATGATTAGGCAAAACACTTCTCAGGATGATATCCACCGCAGCCCCTCGGATTCGGCAGTGATACGGATGAGGCGTGAATGTTGTCGCTATAAGTCAAACGGAGAGCTCAGCTGCGCTCCACCTCTTTGAGCTCAACTGGAAAATTTGCTGTTGGAAAGTATTAAAGTGAGAATACACTCGGCTCTCGGGTGTTTTTGACAAATGTCCGGGAGTGTACCTGCGACGCCACTCGGCCTCACTATGATCTTTTACTTTTCCTGAAGTGACTCTTCTTTCCAAAAGTGGGAGCAGCAGAGGTTGTAAACACGCTGTTATTATTATTCCGCCCAATTCTCCGTTAGAAGCGACTGTCAATCAAGGACAAAACCATTTATACAAACAATGCCACCCCGGTTATTCTAAGGGAAACAATAACAAGACCCCCAAAGTTCTGAAAATGAAAAGGAGGATATTGAAAAATTGTGAATTTCATCTCCCACTGTCGGCTCCTTGCACCCTCGCCTGTGGGTGCAGAGCAATGATTACAGGAGAACTCTTCCAAAAATATTTGTTCTGGCCGGGAAGCAATATGAGAGAGACACAATCTAATACTTCTAGAGGTCTCTGTTAGTCTGTCTGTCTCTATGCCACTCGCATATCTACAGAACCATTCCATCTGATCAGCTTCACACTTGGTAGTTGTGTTGTTAAGGGCCCCTAGGAAGTACAGTTTTGAATTTGGTGCAATTTGTCTTTCAATATTAATACAATTCTAATAAATAGGTAAACTTCCCCTTGGTCTCTGTGCAGTTTTTGGATGTGGGACAGAGTCTGTGAACCAAGAACACGTCTAAGTCCTCAGATAACCTCCAGGAACAGATGTTTTCACTTCACATGATGAGTTACAAACACGATTAAATCAACCTGCAGGGACAGCGCCACTCTGCCATTGAAAATCAAACTGTGTACATCTATCATATAACTTAACTACGGGCACATATTAGAAATCTGTCGGTCTGTATGTGAAGGACATATCTCAAGAACTCTTCCTCTTATCGACCTCACACTTGACCTTTGTATTGTCAAGGCCCCACTGACGTGCAGAGTTGGAATTTTGATGTGATTTGGACACATGATACGTTCAATATTAAACTTTGAATAAACAGGCGACCAGGTGACCAGTGCTCTGCAGCAGCGGTCGGCTGGGACGAACAGCTGCTGACAGAGATTAGCCCAAATGTCATCTGAATCTAAAACCACCTGGAAAAAGTAGGAAAGTTTATGTTTTCTGTGTAAAGAAATTCAATTCTAAAAAAATAACTATTCAGACTGTGAACTGTGTAGGGTGAGTGGAAGATGGAGGCCAGGATATCTGCAGTTATTGCCCCCAGACATTAATTCATCATCAGACTAACTTCGATGGTCTCTGAAGGTTGCAACCAGTATCACCACAGGCCAAACCAGCTTTCCAAACGGCTCCTGCACGAGTATCAATAAAGTAAAAGAAAACAAACATAGTTATTTTTTTTCCCAGTACGGGATATTATGCTTATTGTTATCAGTGTCACTCATATCCCATTAAATCTGCAATTAAAACCATGATCCAGAGGACAAACAGCTCCTCATCTCTTGTGTTGAGCGTGCACGGCACCGTGCTCTCTCTCTCTCTCTCCGCAATCCCACTCCATCTTTGAAATCCTTTGATCCTTTTACTTCCTCAGCAAATCGCCCAATGAATTACACTGGGCCATTTACATGCTCGGATGGTGAAAACAAGTGGAATTACTGTTATTTCTGCATAAAAACTTGGTGCCGTTAATCCAAAAAGAGAGGGCCCGCTATTTGTGTCAGGGTTGGAGGGCTTTTCCACGCACAGTCTGTGCCACGGCTCCTCCAGTTGTCACTAATCTATAGCAGAGGAGTGAGATGAAAAAGACAGAAAAAAAAAAACAGTCTGTGCTGAAAACAGTCGAGGAACTTTACTTTTCTTCTGCCCGAGACAAAAGAAAACAGGCGAATACTGAAGAAGTTAATTTAAATTGTACAACTGCAAGGACCGTTCACTGTAAAATCAGCTTTGTGCTTTTGACCTAATATGTTTAAGTGTGATAATGTTTTTTTCTACTTTTTTTTAAGACATCAGTTTGTCCCCCTGAAGGATTCTGTCAGAAGCTTCTGCTCAGCTATGATAAGAGTTTATTGTGAGCTGGAGGACTGATATGGACGGTGCCTACAGGGTGCAGGGGAGACGGGGAAGGGAGGAGGGGGGGGGGGGGGGGGGGGGATCAGTTTCTCCAGTTTACTAAGACTTACAGGTTCTCCTCAGAGGTCATGCTGCGGTTGTTACATTGCCCAGGGTACGGTTCTCACATTTCTAGGGTAAAGACAAAAATCCATTTTCCAACTCCCACTTTTTTTAAACAACTGCACACGAACTTCTCTCTCCCCCCCCCACCGCCCTCCTTTGATATCCAATTACTAAATTATGATGGATTCGGAGCATTATTTTCCGCCAGGCATTACTCAAGACAGTCTATCTCAATTTACATGGCTTAACGAAGCACTGAGCTTTTAATATCGCCGAGGAGCACGATAGTGGGAGCTGATGTTTATTTGAACTGGCTGAGCTTTTGGTGGTAATGATAATGAAGTGAGCAGCGGGAAGCGTCTCGGCGATGAGGAGGAGACGGGTGGAGGGGGGGGTGGGGGGTGAGGCATTGTGCGAGAGGAGGCAGGTGGTTGGCCGGACAGTGCGCTGGTAATGGCGGCATTAGTCTGCTGGGAAGCAACATTATGCTCAAGGTCAATGGGAGCTGAAGAATGGAGGATGGTAATGACTCGGGCCCCGTGTCCTGGAACGAGATCTCTTCCTCCAAGGATGTGGAGATATTCAATATGAGCTCAGCAATCTGCAAAGGGCTATTATATCCATCCTGAAATATCCAAAAGTTAATCTGTGTCACTGAAGCGATGCTAATGGGCCATAAAAGCCCTTTTTTTTTAGTTTCTCTAAATTGGTAGGGCTCATTGTATATATAGTATCCAGCTCACTACTGTGTGTGTATGATACTATAATCAACAATTCTTTTTATCAAAGTTTAATTAGGTTTATCTTTTATAATGCAAATCTAAAGACTGTTATACTTAAAGTCCTTATTCAGAGATGGTCAATAGCCTTTTTTACACATCTGCACTTTGCAGCTTAATTTTCCCCATATGTGTCTATGATATAGAAACACCATTTGATTTTGGGCATTCTAATACCCACGTACATGTTGAGGTGCAGTAACTAAGAACACTACTAACACCTGCACCCATCTGAGAATCAATCTTCCACCCGTCTTTAATATATTTGCATCGATGCAAAAAGCAACATCTGCAGTTTCCCCACAACTGTTTTACTGTTTCAATCCTCTTCCCCATTTATTGCTTATTTTATTATCTTCTCAACTGAATGCATGCCCATTTGCATTCTGCCTTGTTAGATGCCATTGCTGTTTTTCTTTTCCATTTATCTAATTTCCCTGCAGGGATTAATAAAGTTTCATCTTCCAATTAAAGCGATCAGCTGCGTCCCGACATCCTTCCCCATGTGGCCTCCAGACTCCCTCACCTAGCCTCCTCCCTGTCGTTTGTTAAAACAAGGGGCAACAGCAGCCGGCTGTCCCGACATCTGGGGGAAGATTCACAAAGACACTTCAAGCATATTGAACTCTGCTCCGGTGAGACGGGAGGGACTCTGGGAGACTGGAGTCTTCCTTGTGTCACCCTGTGTTAATGCACAAATCATGAGCGGAGCCCGAGGGCCTGAGGCGATCTTCCCGAGGAGCTTCTTGGCTTTTTGATCCATCTACAAGTTAGAGGTTGTGCATGTATAATTGATACTAAAGGCTGAGAAATACTCTATTCATGGAACCATTACAGTGGTGTTTTGGTCAATGCACCGCCCTTCAACATCTGCTCTCTTGACTGATATGTGGTTTAACAGCATCATGAGTGGATTCCAAAGTACAAACCTGGTGACAACAGACATTTCAAGTTGTTCATATTTTAATCCACACTTTGTCTCTCTTTTTCTTTTTTCTTTTTTTTTTTACAGTGGCATAGTTGAAAAGTGAATACTCAATACTGAGAAAAAAGCAAAAAACCTCACACATCCCCCATAAAAAGCAAATTAATTACAGCGATTAAAACTTTGTACAAAATGAGTT